>NW_005371843.1:1187943-1194177 GCF_000412655.1 Myotis brandtii | reverse complement strand
TAATTATATATTCAAATATAATATATTAATATCTATATAAATGCTTAACTATACCATCATGGGATAGAATGGCAACAGTGTTGAAAAAGAGTTCCCACTGAGATTCAATTGAGGATCATGGATTAGACATTGCACTTTTTAAAAAATATATTTTTATTGATTTCAGAGAGGAAGGGAGAGGAAGAGAAAAATAGAAACATCAATGATGAGAGAGAATCATTGATCGGCTGTCTCCTGCATGCCCCCCTACAGGGGATTGAGCCTGCAATCCAGGCATGTGCCCTGACCAGGAATTGAACTATGATCTCCTGGTTCATAGGTTGAAACTCAACCACTGAGCCATGCCGTGCACTTTTAATAATTCCCCATTCACCAGTATCACATTCACAAAGCCTATTTCTTGTAAATGTACCTTGGTCATCACCTTCTCCGAAGAGACTATACTCTTTACCATCAGAAAGATAAAGCTATTTCAAAAAATACCTCCTCCATTTTGTGCAATGAGATAAAGTATCAATAAACATATAATTGGGTAATCTCTTTCTTGAGCATGCCACCTTGTACCAACTCTTGTGCTTATATTTGGCACACAATGTTGCTGTTTATCTAATGTCAGTCTACACAGCGAGATTCTGAATCATCTTGCCATATTTGTTTTTGTCCCCAGTGGTGGAACTGTCTTGATCTGACCACTTTTATTGAGCAGTGTACCTATCTCCCAGTTGCTGTGTCTTAGCTACTAATGGCCCATAGTTGTCTTTCTTTAGAGAAATGTCGTTGGCCAACAGGAGCCCAGAAATGCCGAGGAGGAGAGCCCACATCCAATGTCTAGATGATTCAAGGGCACACAGTCCCAGCCTCTTGACTCAAGGTGAGACAAAATGTGATATTTTTCATACTCCAGAGCTCCCCTGGAGATCAGCCTAAGGCTGGACTTAGCTGAACCCACATCTTTGTTTCTTTGTTTAGCTTCTTCCCTTCCTCTAACCTGCTTCCCTCTCATCCTTACAAGTTTCTCCCTGAAAGCATGCCACCAGTAAATTGCTTACACAAGAATCCCCATCTCAGGCTCACGTTTAAGAAATCTGACGTAAGACATAGCACTGAGTGTACTGATTTCTGTAACAAAATTGTCTTTTTCTCCTATTAAACTCTGAGAGTCCTAAGAACAGAATGATTTATTTCTATTCATATCTTCATATATAGTACCTAACTCAGTGCTTGACAGATAGTAAACACTAAAACATTTTGTAAATTTGAATTAATATGCAAGTATATTTATCTCATTCTTTATTCTCATCTTGTACTGAATAGATAAATCCTAGTGCAAAAGAGGATTATCCTTTAATACAAACCTTTCTCTAAGACCAAATTAATATGAATTGTGGGTAGAAGTTGTAAACTCTGGAGTAAGAGGGAATAGAAAAGCCCTTCTCCCCAAATCAAGCCCTACAACAATGCAGGTAATTAAACAGTGGTACCTTATCAATGGAATAGATTCATTGACAGTAGCTAATGGCCACATATCTAAACGAAATTTTCCCTTTTTTTCTTCCTTTGTCAGCTTCTTTGGGGAATATTTTCCATTCCTCACTTTTACCTTTCTCCCATTTTAAATCAGCATTAGGTTGATAAACATCAAGTCAACTTCAGAAAATAAAGACGGGGCATTTTCTTAGTAGTAGCATAGTATATCACCAGAGATTAAAACAAATGTGGGGCTCTGGTCTCTACTGTATCCTGGCAAATGATCCTATTTCTCTTCACTAAGGAAGATAGATCAGATTTTAACCAAATGAATTAACCAATTCATCTAGAAGGAGAAGAACTCCTACATTAATCAAAAGCATGTGAATATATCTAAATTAATCTGAAGGGCACAAGTTTCTTGATCAGTATTTCTCCTCCAGTCTATGTCTTACTAATAAAGCAGCAGGATTTCCATGGGTCGAAAATGGAATGATACTCTCAATATTCTAATTACTGTTACTAACTGATCATCTCAAAATTTGGCCAAGAAAGCATAAAAATAATTGACACTTCATGAATACATTTTGTTTGGAAGTAGAGATAGCCTTCTGATGAGAAAGGGGTTATTAAGTTTCTATTACTCAAATTTGTGTCAAATAGGCAACATCTACCACTCAACACACAAACAAAAAAATTATTCAAATACTGTCTCAAAGGGGGCTGACTGTTTGGGAACATTTGTATTTGATCAGCTCCTCTGGGAACCTGCAGCCGTCCACTCTATCTCAATTAGAGTTATGACCCAAACAAATGAGACAAAGGGTGGTGGTGGTGAGAGGGGGACAAAATTCTAAAGAAAACTGGCTTTTAATATTGAATCAGTTGCCATTTAACCCAAGTAAAAGGACATGTTGGGTATGTTATCTCAACTACTCTAGCTAATCCTGACAAGGTGATGTTTTTATCTTCATTTTACAAATGATAAAACTTGATTTTACAGATTTCAAATAGCTTTTGTAAAAATCACATAGCTACTAAGTAGTAGAGCTGGAATTTGAACCAAGGATTCTTTGAATCCATCCTCTTTCAACCTTAGTGCTCTATCAGGTTAGTTAGTATTTATTAAGGGTCTGTTTCTTTTTTGTTTTTGTTTTTTTGCTGAACTCCTAAATTTTGACATCTCTGTGACTCAGGAACAAAAAGAAAATTTTTTTTGTGGACCCTCCCTCCCTTTATGGCACCAGTATTTATACTACCATTCTTTGGCTATATAAACTCTAACTAATGACTAATAAAAGTTTTGTTGTAAGAAGCAATTCTGTACCCTGAATAAGAGTGGGTACATCTTCTTGAAGGCTATCAAAATGAGTTAGTCAAATGCAGTGGACTACCTGAGGGCAACTAGTATGCTAGCAAATGAAGACATTCTTGAATTAAGCAAAATACTGGTGCTCTCAACATTGCAGACAAATATCCACAGCAGACTTAGACATGTTTTTAAGTCCCTGGCCTACAAGTAATTTTGGAGATGTTCCAAAATTATTGCCTGGTCTACTGAACCAGGAAGAAAGGGAGTGAGACTGGGTTCTACTCAAGAGGGAGGTAAAGAGAAATTTAGGCTGTGTTCTTTGTTTTTTGTTTTTGTGAAGTGGTATACAACATTATCCACTAAGAGTAAAAGATGAGAGACAGAGATAGGGAGACTTGAAGAGAGTTGAGAAGGTAAAATAGGCCTGTATCCACTATCTTGGGGAACGGGAAAAAGGACTAAGAGGTGACAAGGTTACTATAACGCAAGCTCTATAAAATTAAGAAATTTTTTCTCCCTTGTATTTCCTTAGTGTTTGCTCCTAGTAGGTGCTCAATAAGTATTTGTGGAATAAAGAACCTCAGGAGAAATTCTTGTATCCATTTTACAAATGGCAATATCCACAGTGTAATTTGGAAGATAAATTAAATTCTGTTAACAACAGTACAATAAAATTGCAAACATTTCATACATTATCTATCATTTGTGTTTAATGCTACTCAAATAGTCTTTGTGTAGGCAAGACTTGGTCAAAATGGCTCTTAAGGGTGAATCAGAGGTATAAAGTGTAGCCTGAAGATGACCAGTACCTGTCCGGATCACTTCCCGGGCTTTTCCTTGATGCTGGTGAAGCGTTTGTGAGTGTTGTGAGATGACTGCCTGTAGAGGATTCAGAGGTCTTTGGGGAGCACTGCTGGCCACAGCTGCTTTCTTACCTCTCCCCTCTACAAATACTGGCCTGACCCTTACTTCCCATCGCCAAGAGCCATGATTTCCCAGATGCTGCACCTGACCTGTTCCCTAGACCCTTGTTCCAGAGCGTCTCGGTGCTCCTGTGTCTTTTCTCCTCCTCCTAAAGGAGTTTCTGCCAACACTGGCCCACCGGAGGACTGGTCCATCCTTCTGACAACAGCTGCCCATCAGTTTTGGCACACTGCTCTCTGGGAGGTTGTTCTTAAGGTCTGTAGGATGATACAGTACACATTCAGCCTAGAGATGTTGCATTGTGATGATTTTAAGGCTGGAGGACTGCCTTCTGCTTGGTCCCCCATCTCATCAACTTTTCATAACCTCTGCTTCCTTAATGCCAAGTTCCTGTCTGTTCAGCTCCTGCTTCTATCATATGGAAGTAGGAAGAAGGGGGAATACCCGTATGGCATATTAGTCAAGTTTAAATGTTCAAACTGCATTTGCAAACCTGACAAAGCACTTTATAATCTCCATCTGAAAGCCAAGTTTAAAGAAAAGACTTATTAAATCTGTATAAAGTATACAAATGAGTAAATTATTGCTAATGACACGACTTTCCATATTTCTCTTCAAAGCTGAACCAGAACAAATTACTTTCATTTTAAGCAATAAATTCATTTTTCCAATACCCAGGATATCTCACTAATCCATTTCAGGTTTTCAGTATAATGCAGATCTATCTACATTCATAAAACAAAAGACTTGGTTGCAAGAGAAATGAGGGAGAAAAAAGGAAGAGATACATTTCCAAATAACATGGAAAAACCATTAAACCAGAATTCATTTTAAACAAGTTTCTGCTAGACAGTGTGGGCTGAATGTGATTACTAGTTCTGGGAACCCATTACGAAACAAATAAAAGTTAAACATTGCACTAGAAAATTGATACAGCGAGTTGAATTCATGTATCTATTGAATAGCAAATAGAGCTCAATTTTGGCAAGGAGTGTTTAGGATATCTGGGGAGAGGATTTTATAGCAAGGATGTAGCTTAGAACAAGTTAGGTTAAGAAAAGTATATGGTACAGAGATGGAACTTTACACCACCATTCAGAATGTGATGGATTTATATTATGTCGATTTAGTTCAACTGGAACAAAATTTCTTTCCCTACATAGTTCCTGGCTAGCATGAAGTATTGGCCACATTCTTTTTGCATTTTTAGAATGTCAGAGCAAACAGTAAGGCTCTTTGCAGCTTGCACACATTATTGCTTGTTGCTGGCTCACACCATTGGGGTGGCATCCCCCTCCCCTATGGTTCCTATAGCTCCTGCAGATCCTCATCCGGCTTCTCTGACTCCTGTGCTAAATGCAGAGTTAGCTTATGATGAAGGGCCCTAGCTTCACCTGCAGGACATCCCATCATCGGCGTTGCAGGTATAAAGGCAGGGAGAGGCTGTCACGGCTTTTAGCCCATCCTCATGGGCTCTATCAGCTTTGCAGGTGCCCATTTGTGCTCGCTACCTGTATTTCACACCCATCCTCCTTCTCAACTGCCTGCCCTGTGGATTTTTGACTCCACCATCAGACTCAGAAAGCAAATGCCTCACATAATGGTTTAACCATGTCCCACAACTGTGTAAGGCCGAGCCACCGTAATAAATCCCTTATTTAGATACTAGTGGCCTGGTGCATGGATTTGTGCACATTGAAAGGAAACTAATTAGAAGAAATATTTTAATATTGCTATTCACCCTTTCTCTATAATAAAAGTGTCAACCAAATTCACAATCAACAATGACAGATCAAAACACACGTGTGCAATTGGTGCCAGCAAGAGCTTTATATGTATTGAGCATGTGTGAGTCAACGTTTATTTTTAAATTGCTAGTGCGCATCATATGTACCAGCTGGTAGGTTGGTGGGATGGATGGTCGGTCGGTCACTTAGTCTTTTACATATATAGATTAATGTATATTTCAGAGAAGTTGAGTCTCTCTGATCAAACTCTGAGAGAAACACAAGGTAATGTCACTAGAATAGGAAAAAACTGGAAAGATAATTGGATAAGTCATCTTTCATTATTTGGAAGAAAGACAATGCCTTTGACTAAGCTACAAAGTTCTCTGTGATGCTCCACAAAGATTAAATCTGTTCCACTTAAGATCTCCAGGTATGGATGAGGATAAGACAATTTTCTAGCAAACTATTTTCTTTAGTTTAGTATGCTCATATAACTTTATCCATGTTATTGAATTTATTTGTCACACACTTTTAAATCATATTCAATAGCTTAAAATTATGTATGTATTTATGTATATCTACTAGAGGCCCGGCACACGAAATTCGTGCACGGAGGGTGATGTCGCTCAGCCCAGCCTGCACCCTCTCTAATCTGGCATCCCTCTCAAAATCCGGGACTGCTGGCTCCCAAACGCTCACCTGCCTGCCTGCCTGATTGCCCCTAACCGCTTCTGCCTGTCAGCCTGATCATCCCCTAACCCCTCCCCTGCCAGCCTGATCGATGCCTAACTGCTCCCCTGC
>NW_005371843.1:1185976-1187879 GCF_000412655.1 Myotis brandtii | reverse complement strand
CCTCCCCTGCCGGCCTGGTCACCCGCAACTGTCCTCCCCTGGTCCCCCCCAACTGCCCTCCCCTGCCGGCCTGATTGCCTCTAACTGCTCTCCCCTACAGGGCTGGTCCCCCGCAACTGCACTCCCCTGCTGACCTGGTCACCCCTAATGGCCCTCCCCTGCAGGCCTGGTTCCCCCCAACTGCCCTCCCCTGAAGGCCTGGTTGCCCCTAACTGCCCTCCCCTGCAGGCCTGATCGCCCCCAACTGCCCTCCTTTTCAAGCCTGGTCCCTCCCAACTGTCCTCCTCTGCTTGCCTGATCGCTAACAACTGCCCTCCCCTGCTGGCCATCTTGTGGCGGCCATCTAGTGTCCACATGGGGGCAGCCATCTTGTGTGTTGGAGTGATGGTCAATTTGCATATTACCTCTTTATTAGATAGGATGGTTAATATTTCAAAAATATTTAATGTTTAACATTATCTAGGTGATATTGCCATTCTTAGTAGCTGATGCTCAATATTTAAGATTTTGCTTTGTATAACACTTTTTTTTTCTTTTAAAAATTATTTTCATTGATTTCAAAGAGAAAGGGAGAGGGAGAGAGAGAGAGAGAAACATCAATGATGAGAGAGAATCACTGATAGGTTGCCTCCTGCCCACCTCCTACTGGGGATGAGCCCGGGTTGCAGAATGTGCCCTTGACTGGAATTGAACCTGGGACCCTTCAATCCACAGGCTGATGCTCTATCCACTAAGCCAAACTGGCCAGGGCTGTAGAACACTCTTGATGTGTATTTTTATGTGTAACCTGATTTTCTCCTCAAAACAATTCCAGGAGGTCTGAAAAGAGCCAACAAGTAGCTGGGGTTTGGCATGTAAAAGAGACATACATTTCTGAACCCATGCTATCACATTTGCACTTTATAATTTCAATTAATTCTCACAATCCCTTTATGATTAGTGTTACTATTGCTATTTGGGGAAACTGAGGCTCAAAGAATTAAAGTGTCTTATTCAGCAACTCTCACCTAACAAATGGCTATAACACAAGTTCTGTATAACTCCAAAGGCTGGCTTCTTTCTATTATCTGGTGCCTGTTTATTTAAGTGAAGGGAAGCTTGCACTTCTTAAATTTGACTTACCAGGCTCAGAGATTTCTGTATTTACATCCTTCTAACCTATGCCTTTGTTGTTATTTAACTCCAGATGTTTAAATAAGTTTAACTCTGCTTTTGCATCTGATAATAATCCTCTTTCTAGTTTGAAGGAAGTTGTGGAGGCCCATACTCAAGAGCTTAGCAGAAGTAATTGCTGGCATAGGGTATGCTATACCTTCTCTTCTGTTTTTTGGGACCACATCTTACTTCATTGTATCTCAAACTTTCACCCAATGCCTCAGATTTATTCATTGTAAACATGACTTGTCATTCATTCATCTGTAATACTTTCAACAATAAAGATAAAAAATGTTAAATGATGCACAATATTACAAAAACAACAACACAACAACAACCCTGGAGTGGCTTCTGTCTGCTAGTACTGGGATCCTGAGAGACCCCAAGGACCCTAAACTCCCTTCCTGCCCCTCCCCTTCCTGGAAATCAGGGCTCTTCTTTGCCTTCCATCTATTGTGCCCTACATCAAAAGGATATTTAGCTCTACTGTCTCTATTTTATATGCTCTGCCATGTCTTAGGGTCACAACCTGCTTTCCCACCCCAGTCCCAAAATGCCACAGTTGCTACTGGTTGTGACTTTGTTACTGCCTGTGCTATTCTTGGAGATCTTTTTTTGTTTCTAAATACCCACCATTCTCCATGCATCCAAGTCATGTCACCTAGGGCTAGGCTGACATTTTCTTTCACTGACTTTGGATTGTTAGTGACCAGTTCTATCAGTTAATATTAACCCTGGCTGCTAATTT
>NW_005371843.1:1103240-1185891 GCF_000412655.1 Myotis brandtii | reverse complement strand
GTTAACTTCCATTCTGAACACAGCACTAATCTTGTAATTTTGATACTGGACAGGGCAATAAGAATAATAAAGAAATCATACCAAATTAAAGTTATATTTAATTCACCATATATACACTGTTTTTGATTCTTTAAAATTTAATATTTTTTTTGCTAACTACTACCTGTGATTCTAAGTTCTCCATTAAAAGTGAGTAAAGCCATAATATCAATAAAAACCATAATACCTTTAGAACCAAAAAATGTCGAGGAGCATTATTATGCACTAAGAAAAGTAAGAAGAGGCAACCAGAACCATCTGACAAGAATTCAGCATCTGACAGCTGGACAGCAACAACAACAAAACAATGAAAACATTTTTACCTTTTGGTAATAAAAGTTTAGTGATAGAAAACGAAGTACAGTATATTTAATGCATCTGAAAGATATTACATTTTTAATATGTTGAAATGAATAAAAAGGGAAAAATACAAAAGCAAAAATCAAACACTAGACCACAAAACTTCCAAGTATCATCTGATCACCAAGGGAGGAAGTATGCTATTTTATTTTTAAAAATCCCCAACGTATAATACCTAGAATTTTCATTTCAGCAATTGTCCCTTCAATATTGAGACCCTTTGTCTGCTCCAGAGGGGTAATGACAGGTAGAATTTTACCTGAAATCCCCTCAAGTTCCCAGTTCTCCTCTCCTGTTCACTTCCTCCTCAAAATTCTTCCTGGTACTAATCTCAAGCACTTTGTTATCATCTCAGTATAAGTTTGAGTAAAAGGAGCCATTTCCCAATGGTTGTAAAAATCAATGGCACATGAAGAGAAGTTATACTTTATACAGTAGCAGAGGCACAGAATTTTAGGGACATTTCAGATTGATTTCCTATCTTTTGAAACAGGTGAAAATCAGAGAAGTTAAATTGTATTAATTAGGATCAAAAGTGAGTTGAGGTTGATGGCAGCATTAAACTTACACAATTTTTGAGAGCCATCTTTAAAAACACACACACAGCCCTAACCGGTTTGGCTCAGTGGATAGAGCGTTGGCCTGTGGACTCAGGATCCCAGGTTCGATTCCGGTCAAGGGCATGTACCTTGGTTGTGGGCACATCCCCAGTGGGGAGTGTGCAGGAGGCAGCTGATCGATGTTTCTCTCTCATTGATGTTTCTAACTCTCTATCCCTCTCCCTTCCTCTCTGTAAAAAATCAATAAAATATATTAAAACACACACACACACAAAAAAAAATTACAAATACAAAATTATACACCAGACTTTGGGAGTGGCTCATGAAAGTGAGGGGTTAATATTCTAACCAGAACTGAATGAGATAAAACCCAACTTGAAAAAGCAAAAGCCAAGGAAGGGTTAAACCACACAGTCCCTTGAAGTGTAGGGAAACAGAGGGGTATCAGAACCAAGTGGAACCAGAGAGAGGAACCTCACCAGAATTCTCTGTGCCTTGTTTCTCACTGCACATTGGCTTTATTTCTCTTGTGTTGTAGGCCAGCATTCCTCAGAGGTGGGAAAACATGGCCTCTATCAGTGCATAAGGTATACATCACAGGGTGTCCTCCACTGCAGAGATGGTATCTCTGGGCCAAGCCAAACCCCAGGGAAGGACCTTAATTGGCCCAGTTAGGTTAGCTGTTGTCACAGTAGAGTCTTGTAAAAAACAAGGAGGCAATCATTGGCCAGCACAGAAAAGGATCTGCACCAAGAAGAATCTGGAAATACAAGACAACCACCACATAAATGATTCGCTCAATGTTGAGCAGCTAATAAGTGGTAGACTCAGAATCATGAACTAAAGGTGCATTTCCAGTACACTGTTGTTGTTTTCTCTAATAGTAACAGCAAACACTAAAAAATATTAACTTTCTCATTCAGCATTTCTGTTTTCTTGTCATAGAAAATTAACAGAATACTAAAGGAAAAAGAAGGCCGAACACAAAGTAATCTTAGTGTTGTTTTTTTTTTCATTCAAAAGCCACTTAAAGTTCTTCTCAATGATCATTATACTCAACAATCCTCTTTAGAGATTTATTAATAGAAAATATAGGATATTTGAGTTAAGCATGTATTTTATATTAGCTCACACTAGAAACTGCCCTTTTTATTGCTGTTCTGATTTGATTTGTTTTTCTTATTTTGTCTTTATGATAGATATAGAATGTACTAAAAAGCACTGGTTGTCAGATAAATGAAAGAGTACTGTACAGTGCTTTGATATGTAAATAGCATCACTACAAGCTATCACTTATTAAAGCCACACATTTAGAACAAACAGTATATTGCTAAACATTTCAGACCAAAAAGTTCCTGTGTAAGTAAGTTGCTATTGATTTGCATTTCCTAGTTAAGTAATTCTCTATTGATTTATATTTCTTTGCCCTAAACAAATTGCTTGAATCATTGGAAAACATAATATGAGAGGAATTGAAAATGGAGAACTTTGACAAAAAATATTATAATAGAAAGAAAACCTTAAGTCTTTCTTTTTCTCCCTCAACTCAGCTTTAGCAAGTTTTAATTTTGTTTTAATTTTTAAATTCAACAACTCCCATTGTTCTGGATGAGTTCTAGGAATTCCTCCCCACTTGGCTATGTGACATAGGTTGGAGGCACTGCTGGAAAGGATTTACACGGTGACTAAACAATAACACTTTGCTTGGGAGGAGAAAAGATTGAGCTTTGCAAACAATTCATGGATTTCAGTTTTCAGCTCTCTCCTACCAGTGAGACTTTGGGTTAGGCTCATGGTGGCCTATTAGTGCATGACCAAGGCTGCAGTTGATTCTCTATGCTCTGCTGGGCAAGAGCAGAAAACGTCCCAATTCAGAAGTAGACTCTGGGAATACGAAAGTAGGAAACTAAAATGAAGGGTAGCAGACAGCTCATGAAGGCATCTGAATTATTTTCTAAATGAGTAAAAGAGCAAAATCTTGTAATACTCATATTTCACTTCACAGAAATCAAATCTGGCCAAGCAGGCTCATGGCATGGAGTTCCTTGAATAGAAGCACAAGACAGGACACATGATGAGAATAGATGTCAATGTAATTTCTTAGAAGATGACTTACAGTAGAGAAACAGTAAACAGGGTTTCCAAAGAAACACCATGAGGGCCCAGAGCTCTGTGAACCATTCAAAAACCACAGCTGAGCTCACACCAGCTTGGAAAACTGGTATTGGCACCAAGATGGAGAGCCAATTTGAAATCAAAGTGGTAAACCTGCAAAGTTTGCCAGAACCTTTAACCTAAAGACATCATAATTAAAATGCCAAAGGTTAAAGACAAAGAGAATATTAAAAGCAGTAAGAGAAAAGCAGTTAGTTACCTACAAGGGAGCTTCCATAAGACTATCAGCTGATTTCTCAACAGAAACTTTGCAGGCTGGAAGAGATTGGCAAGAAATGTTCACAGTGATGAAAAACAAGGACATACAATCAAGATCACTCTACCCAGCAAAGTTATCATTTAGAATCAAAGGATATATAAGAGCTTCCCAGACAAAAAGATGCTAAAGGAGTTCATCACCACTAACTTGGTATTACATGAAATGTAAAGGGTCTTCTTTAAGAAGAATAAGAAAAGAAAAAATAAAAGACAAAAATATGAACAATAAAATACAAAAAATAAAAATATAAACAATACATATCTATCCACAATTGAATCTAAAATATGCACTCAAAATAAACAAACAAGCAGAACAGAAACAGACTCATAGATAACAGAAAACATTTTGATAGTTGCCAGATGGGAGGGGCTTGGGGAGTTAGGTGAAAAAAGTGATGGGATTAAGAAGTATAAATTGTTAGTTACAGAATAGTCACAGGGATGTAAAGTACAGCCTAGGGAATATAGTGAGGAATATTGTAATAACTATGTATAGTGTCAGATGGGTTTGAGATTTATTGGGATGATCCCTTAGTAACTTATATCATGTCTAATCACGGGGGTGTATACCTGAAACTATTATAATATTGCATGTCAACTGTAATTGAAAAATAAAAAATTATTTTAAAATGTAATTATAGCCACTGATCAAAGGACAGCTTTAACATATAAGGAATTTGATAAGACTCCTGATCTTATTTGAATGTTTTACATCCTACCTACCTGCACAATAACATTACCTTCAGGATGCTCTCTTTTAATGAAAAGTTATTTTTTCTTCTCACACTTGGAAGAGTATGCTATATGTCATTTGCATATCTGTATCATTTTTCTTCTTGAATTGCTCAGTTTTCTTTATTGATATTGTACTAAGGGATCATAATTTAAAATAATATATCAGGTATGCTAGGGTGACAAAAAGACTCTATTTTCCCCTCTAGATTTACTTTCTACCCTTTGGAGCCTTAACCTGTGCCCAGGAAGCATGACTTACACCAACTATACCACCTGGGATCCCTTGCCCTCTGGCTTCCAGTTGGGTTTGGCCAAGAGGAGAGAAAAGTTGGGGTACTATTATCCTTACTCTCTTCCAACTGGGCTGCAGTCTAGCAGGGGCTGTGTTCCTCTGGAATGAACATATTAGAGGGCCCCTGTCATGTGACAACAGCTCTCTTCACATTCCAATGGTAGCCTCCTCCACTTGCTCATGTTGGCCTCATGGTGGGGACAGCTTCCTGTCATTCCTAGTCTCAGAGGGCTTTGCAAATTTATTTTGGACCCCTTAACCCTGTCATACTTTGGTATAAAGCCTCCTTATTATATTTTCTTAAATTATTCTTACATGTACAACATCTCCTTTCCTTCTATAACTTTGATTAATGAAGTTGGCAGAGAAACGCCATTTATTGTAACACCAAATCTGAAGAACCACAAATCTATTACAAACAAAGTCAATGCAAAATGCAGTGACAACAATCCCACAAAGAGTATATTTACAGAAAGCAATATGGTGTAGTGAGTGTACCAGTACTTGGCTTTTCATACCAGGATTCAAATTCTCATTCTGCCTCTTCCTAGATCCATAAACTTGAGCATATCTTGTAGCTTCTCAAAAACTGTTTCTTCCTTAATAAGATGAAGATAATAATATCTCATAAAATGTTGCTTGGATTAAACCAAAATGGTTTAGTTTGAGCTCATTGCATGCCAACAGCAATAAAACTTATGGCCTGATAGCTATAATTGTAATAGTGGCATTAAAATGATCTTTCCAGCCCTAGATAGTTTGGCTCAATAGATAGAGCATCAGCCTGTGGACAGAAGGGTCCTGGGTTTGATTCTGGTCAAGGGCATGAACCTTGGTTGCAGGATCCTCCCCAGCCCAGGCCCTAGTCAGGGCACCTGCATGAGGCAACCAATCGATGTGTTTCTCTCATACCAATGTTTCTCTCTGTCTTTCCCTCTCTTCCACTCTCTCTAAAAAATCAATGGAAGAATATCCTTGGATGAGGATTGAAACAAAAATAATGTTTCCAGGGATGAAATCTTAGCTGAGGGGAATAATCTAAACATTTTACAGATGACTTTTTTTTTTAGTGACCGATGCTAAGGAACATTAGTAGTACTACTTTACTCAGTTTACAAATGGCCACAGCATTATTATCACTACCAAAGAATAATAAGTAATATCCTGAATTGTTTTCTCATTTTTTTCATTTAGTCTCAGGTCAGAGAAGGTTCCAGTCTTTAAATATCTCCTTTCCCCATGGAGGTAAAAATGATGAAGATGGTGATGATGATGATAACTCTTATAGAAATTAACTATGTGCCACTACTATTGTAAGCATTTTACATATATTAAATATTTCAATTTTCATCACAATCATATAATGCTGTATATTATTATTTTCTCATTTTATAGATAGAACAACAGAGGCAAAGATTAAATAACTTGCTCATGGTCACATCTAGTAACATCAAACCCTGGACTCCAGACTCCAAGGTCCATGTGATAAACAGCCAGCTCTACTGCCTCCCCTATAATTTTTGCCCCATTTTTTGATGCCATGGATATCTGGGTTCCATCTTTATAAAAGCAAACATTTTATTTAAAATCATAAGACCACTGAAACATTTTTGTCAAGCAAGCACCTTATAGAGCAAATATCAGTAGGCCAGTTTAATTTATTATTGAATTTTCTTTCTGGCACAGTTAAAACATTTTTATGTTTACTTTATTGACATTATATTCAGCAGGATCATTTTTCTGTAAACTGTACACTGAACAAACATCTGATTTATTGGTCAGTCATTTTCTCTATATCAAATGTGACTGACTGTAGCATCTACCCTTCGGACTACTCTTTTATGGTTATTATAATAGAGCTTCAACAGACCCACATCTAATTTACATAAATTTAATCAGGTTGGCCAAAAATTAAAATAAATCTAAAAGTTTCAGTGATTTTCCAAATCCACCCCCAAGGGATTTCCAAACATTGAAAGATTTTATGCATGGTGAGAATAGAATCTGGTACTGATTTCTCCATAAAGAAATTAAGGAATTAATTGAGGGAGAAAAATGGTGTTGATGAGAAACAGGTTATTAACATAATCCCAAAATATCTCTCTACAAATTGTAATTGACAAAAACTATACAGTGGACAAACCAAATAATACTTTAACCAAGTGATAGAAATGAACACCATGAATCAAGGGGCAGGCAGATAAGATTTGCCTACAGGTATGATAGCCTAAGAAGCATATAAAATCACTTATTTAGCATTTATGCCAAAAATACATAATCAAAATCATATTATGAGGGAGGACTAGGTAAACTAAAGAGAAGACATTCTGCAAAATAACTGGTCTGTAATCTTAAAAAATATCAAGGTCAGGAAAGACAAACAGCTAGGGAGCCATCCCAAATTAAATAAGACTGAAGAAACAAGATAACTAAGTGCAATACCTATGTGATCCTGGACTAGATCCTGCACTGGAAGAAAAGTTGCTGTGAATATTATTGGGATAATTGATGAAACTAGGAATGGACTACAAATTATATTAAATTAGTGTAGCAATACTAAATGTCCTGAATTTGACAACTAGACTGTGGTTATGTAAGAAAATACCCCTGTTCTTGGGAAACACATACTGAAGTATTAGGTGATAAAAGTTAAGATGTATGCAATCTATTCTTAAATGGTTCAGTAAAACACTGTGTGTGTATGTGTATGTGTATGTGTATGTGTATGTGTATGTGTATGTGTGTGTGTGTGTGTGTGTCTGTCTCTGTATGCACAGTGATAAAACAAAAAGCAAAGGTGGAAAAATATTCCAAATCAGTGAATCTGTGTAAAGGGTATACACTTATTCTTTGTGGTTTAAGGAAACTCATCTTCAAATTGAAAATTACTTCAAAATAAATTTTTCTTTTAAAATATTACTTGAAGTTCTTAGAGAAACACTGACCAAAACTGAAAAAAAATTATTAAAATCTGATGCAGAAAATAATAATGCCAGAGCTGGCAATTTGGAATTTTCACAAAATTATGAACGTGTTGCAAAATACTGGAATTACTTACTTGCTCAGTATTGGTCCTTCTGTGGAAATGCATATTGCATGTTATCGTTATACATACATATTACTGTACAGCACTATCTTCCAGAATCTTTGTCCTCTATATTTATGGGTAATTTAGGGATTTTCCAGGGTAATTTCTACTACACATGATTTTCAACTTATTTTAGAACTTAAAACCAGTTTTTAAAATGCTACTTCTGTGTATTTCTAGAAAGTCCAGTTTTTCTAGGTCAGTTTTTGCAGACCTACATTTTTTTAAGGATGCAGCTTAAAGTCTGTGTTGATTTTTACTTCTGGCCAGTGTGCTGGATAGTCTCCTTTTACTCGCCAGATTTGTGTTTCACCTTTTGCTACCCTGCTCTGAAACTAGGGCTGTATCCACAATTTCCATCCCCTCTGTTTCCCAGTTGGATGTGAACACAGGGAGACACCAGCAGGAGACCAGAGGCTGAGAGCTGGGCGACATTGGGTACTTATTCCTGGGCCTACCCAGACCTGGACAATAAAGGCTTTATTCCTCTACTATAGAGGCCTCAGCTCCTGTTGGGTGGCCATTGCCTATACTGAAAGCATTTGTACCAGCTTCTTGTAGGAGCTCTGTCAAATGCTGGCTGGTGAAAATATTACCAAGATAATCTGTTGATAAAGCAAAGCTGAGTTTTCACTCATCGAGATAAGACAGATCCCCACCTTCACAGATTCTTAGCAAGGACTTGCAGGAGAATAGCGATTAAAGTCAGGTCACATGTGAGGTTTTGAAGGTCTGGTTTAAGGTGCATTTTTCAACATGAGGGCTTGGTTAGGATTAGGCAAAGCTCATAATGTCACAGTTTAGGATTGGTGGATATAGCAAGATGAGGCCTTTCCAGGTGAGTTAAAGAATAAATAATTGCTTCATAAGCGTGGCTGAGCTATCTGTTATCCTGAGAAAGGGACATTCATTCAAGTGAGGATAAGCTAAGTGGTATGGTATTGAGATGAATGATCTTTCAGGAAGTTCCTAAAACAAGCAATAAGGTTATTTGAAATTTCATCTCCCTGGGCCTGAGTTGCCTGAAATAGCAAAGTCATGTTAAGGTAGAATGTAAGCTATGTGGGTGTAGATGCTTTTGTTCTCAACTCCCATCCTTTCTTGGGATGGCAATGGTCCCACTGTTACAAGCCACGGGGTGCTTCCTCCTCCTGTGGTGGGCTTCCTTCCTTGCCTAACCCTTTGTTGGTAAGCTATTAAACTTTTTCAATTACCCCATTAGGACATGCCATCTGTTTCTTACTTGGACCCTCACTGATAAAGCTAATTAGGTGTTGGATAAATGTTTGTTGATTTGTATATACTTATTATGTACTCAACAACTCCCACAGCATTGCTGCATTGCCCAGTATTAATCAATGGGATTGCTAGTCCAAGTCAATATCCTCATGTAAGGTTTGTTCACTGAGGGGCAGCCAAATGCAGACCATGGAGTAAAAGTCTGTGCTGTGGGCCTCGATCTATTTGACCCCAACCTCAGAAGTAGTCTCTTTGATCTTTTGCACTCGTGACAGAGGACAGGAGCTACTGGGAATGTAGGACCTGTGGGCTACAGCTCTGCCCTCTGGCCTGGTTCTGAAAGGGCACTTCTTACTGCTTCTCTCTGGGTCTCCATCTCCATCATGATAATCTACTTAGTGACTCCAAATTGCTTTATTCTTGGCATTCCCTGCTTCCAAGAACAGGAGACTTGACTGTAAATCCTAGCCAAGTGCAAAGGTAGCTGGCGAACAGGTGACTGACTTGCCCATTGCTGCTGGCCTGTGAGTGGTGCGACACTACCACTCCTTGAATCTCTCTCTCCTCCAGCCACCTCCTGGGGTGGTTGACTCTGTCTGTGTGTGTGTGTGTGTGTGTGTGTGTGTGTGTGTGTGTGTGTAAACACATGTCTAAGCATATTTCCTGACTATGTGGAAGCTCTGAGTCTTTCTTCTTCCGACCAAGAATACTGTCGGCTTGTATCCGAGTCACGGCACCAAAAAGAAAAAAAGAATACCGTCACCTTTAACATACATACCCCACAAACATCTGCAAGCCCTGTAGTGAATTATTTAGTATGGTTTAGTATGGCTATTTGTTCTGTGTTATACCTGCTTGGAATGAAACAAAGGAAAGGACATAAGACAGACACAGAGGAGAACAATTATAGACAAATCACACTAGGCTTCATTCATCATTCTTTGCTTTCATGTCAGAAACTATTTCCATTTAGTTATAATATGAACATGGTATTTATTTCAAGGAGATACACAAACTCATATAATACATATCCCAATACTTACAGAGATAAAAGTGAACTCTACACAAAAACCCGTGTCATGTGCAATTATACTGGTGAGAGAGAGAGAGAGAGAGAGAGAGAGAGAGAGAGAGAGAGAGAGTGTTTTCCTAAAGAACATGTTATGAATACCCAACATATAAGTAGGAAATATGAGATCTCCCTTTGGAGGTCATATTGGACTCTACCCTGAGAGCAGAGTAACTGAAAAACTGGAGTCATTTCAGGGACTCCCCAGGCTTCTCATGTAACACATTACAAGGGGACAGCCTTCCTGCCGAGAATACTTTTAATTTTTATTGCATAAATTATACAGTATGCAATCTAATACAGTGATTAAGTGCTTTGCTTTTCAACTTAGACAAACCTGGGTTTGAATTCCAACTCCTAATCTCACCAGCTCTGTGGGATTTTGCAAATTAATTTATTTCATTAAACCATGGTCACCTCAACTAAAAATGGGGAAACAGCACACATTCATAAGGTTATTGTAAGAATTAAATGAAATAATGTATGAAAAACACAAAGCATGATTCTAGTACATAGCAAGCACTTAGCACAACTGGGTCATTCAAAGTAAATGTTTTAATATTGAACTTGTACTGGAGAATGGCCAGTGTTCACATATCTTCATTCAGAGAAAACCCAATAAATAACACTTGCTAACCTCTTCCTGCTAATATCCAAGAGCCCATTAGGGATTTTCATGTGGAAGTTACATCAGCACAGCATAGTCGCTGTATCTAAAGTCAAGTTTAACACCTTCCACCTAAAAACAGTTCTTTCTCCTGATTTACCAACTGTTGTTAAACTGGAAAGATTCCCTTGCTCTCAAAGATAGGCAGAGTCATGAATTTGAATTGATTCAATTAAAGACTAAGGAAATTGGAAAACAGAACTACTGAACAGGCCATTGTTCTTCTCCAGATATATATGTAAAGTCTGGTCTTTGCTATTAGTATATGTAATGACTGTAATTTATAAAATGTGAAGAAAAATATCAATAAGAAGTTTTTCAAAAGGTCAATCCAAATTAGAGCAAAAGTTCATCAATATTTAAATTCAGCCCTGGCAGGTTTGGCTCAGTGGATAGAGTGTCAGCCTGCAGACTGAAGGGTCCAGGGCACATGCCTGGGCTGTGGGCTCAATCCTAGGGGGTGTGCAGGAGGCAGCCAATCAATGATTCTCTCCCATCATTGTTGTGTCCATCTCTCCCTCTCCCTTCCTCTCTGAAATCAATAAAAATATATTTAAAGGACTTATGTGGAACACTAGTCAGATGATTTTAGTGTTGATTCTGAGGAGCAATAAGCAAAAAAAGAATTTTTTTAAAAAAATCAATAAATTCAAAGCCCTTAGTAAATTTCTTACGGTTCTCTCAGAATTATAAAAACAACCAAAACTCTTTATATTTGCATAGTACTTTAAAGTTTACCAAGATCTTTCACATATAACTCTTCAAGGATAGGAGAGTAGGGTTATTATTCTTGCTTTACATATAATAGTGCAGAAAAAATACTTCAGGTTGGACCATCTGCAAAGCCAATGGCACTGATAAGGTACAGAAATCTACATGAAGTGAGGGGCCAGTCATGCCGCATTCTGAAGGAAGAGCTTTCCAGGGAAAGGGGGCGGCAAGTGCAAAAGCCCTGAGGTAGGAACATGCTTGCTGTGGTGAGGAAATGGCAAGGTGGACATGGGCTAACACAGAGGTAGGCAGGAGTCCCTTAATGCAGGCACTTGTAGGCAACAATAACAGCTTTTGAATCATTCTCTGGACCTTTCCAAAGAGCTCTCAACTAGAAAGTGGCAGGCCTGGGGCATAACTTTGAGTCTTCTAGTTCAGTATCGGAGATGGTGACACATAGAAAGGGCTACTTTGCTAAGCAAATAAGATCGTGGCCTGGAAGGCATCTTCATGTACTGCCACAAAGTCCCCCTCTACAAAGCAGCATCCAGCATTCTGCCTGGTTCCAGCTCTCCTTTGCACCCAGCCCACATTCTCAGGCATCCCTTCTCCCTCTCCTTTTGCTCACAACCGGCTTGTGAGAACACAAGGGACGAAAGAGTGATCCTCAAAGGGATGATCCTTTCTGCATTTTCTGCTTTAGTTACTGGTCCAAATTTAGTTCTAATCCGAACTCTGCCACACTCAAGCTGTGCCATAAGACAAGTCATTCAAACTTCTTTGTTTCTCTCTCTCTCTGCAAAATAAAGGTACTGATGCTATTGATATTTTAAATGTTGCTATATCTCAGAATAATGAGGTAATAACTGCATAGCTGCATAACTATAAAACTGTTTTGGTCTCTTTTCCAGGAAGATTGTATATCAGTAAGTATTCATTAAGCAACTCTATAGTCCAAGCCTGTGCTTGAAGTAAAATCCCCAAACCATGACCACAGAGAACTCAAAATTCTCTTCAGGAAAATAATGTGTCTCCATAAGCAACTAGAGTTTAAGGTTCTTAAAATTAAGAGAGAGGCCCTGGTGGTTTAGCCAGGTCCCTTACGCCTGCACCCTAATGGGACCTTAGAAATCAGCTGACATCTGACTGGGCTTCAGGCTTCTCTGAATTAATAGGAAGCATTGGTCCTCATTTCCCCCTTCAATGTATATAAACTCTTTGTTAAAAGAAAAAATATATCAGGTTTTACAAACAGAATTAGGACGTCAAGGTCAGTTAGTCTCTTCAAGGAGGTCAGGAACCTAATGCACTTATGTTCTGCTCAACAGGGCAGACAAGTGGCAGTTTCTAAAGATTTCTGAGAAGAACTCAGTACCCATCCCCACCCTCAACCTTTCCCACTGGTCTAAATAAAGTGCTTGCAATTTTTTTTATTTTTGGGGTCACTCCCTTGGAATAAATATATTTATTGAAAGTCCTTGTTAGAATACAAGCAAGTTAGTGAGAAAAAGTAACCCATTAACTGATTAGCATAGATTAATGTATCATTTTTATACCAAGGAAAAAGGGCCTTAGGAGGCTAGAAATATGAAAGGTTTTGGAATAATGGGTAATATTTGAGAAAACTAAAACAAAGGAACCCAGAATCAGAGACCTAAGACATTCATGGGTCTAAATAAAAATACATATTTACTGGGTGGAATGGTCAGAAGAGAACAGAGAATGTGAAGAGAAGGTAAGAGCACATAAGACCAACTCAGGTCCTTGGCCAGGTAGCTCAGGTAGTTAGAGCATCGTCCTGATATGCCAATGTTGTAGGTTCGATCACCTGTCAGGGCACATACAAGAATCAACCAATGAATGCATAAATAAGTGGAACAACAAATTGATGTTGCTCTCTCTCTCTTCGTGCCTCTCTCTCTCTCTCTCTCTCTCTCTCTCTAATCAATTTTAAAAAAAAGACAAACTCAGAAAACTTTCCAATTTTGTGTAGGGCTGCTCTTGTGTTTTAGAATGAGACTGAACAACAGAAGCGACCTTGGAGACGCCCTCTTCAATTCCTTCACTTTATGTGTAGAGAAAACATTGTCTGGGACATATAAGTGGCTTGCTCTCATCCACTCAGAGAGTAAGTGATAGAATAAAGATTAGCAATCTAGACTTCTAACTCCACCTGCTTTGCTAAATTTAAAAAAATTGGCAGTTCTTAAGATTAGGATCTTCGGTTAGTAGGGTTTTTCCAGATCCTATTTTCAAAGCTTTTCAGTCTTTGAATTAAAGGTTCTTTTCTTTTGTCTCTTCTGAATGTTTATTCAAGAAAAGGCTATTACACAGAGCTCAAATTGGGATTAGCATCCGCAGAAATGAAAAGCCCTGAAAGAGTGCATCTCAAGATTCAGAAGCAGAAAAGTCCTCCTGGATCAGAGGGTGCAGCAATACACAGACACATTTCCTCTTTTCTTCCCACACTCTCATCTTAAAAATAATACCAGACAGTACCAGACATCAAAGTCAGCCGCTGAGACAGGAGGAAGTGACTGTTCAAACAGGGAGGGATTCAGCAAGGTAAGTCCCTAACAAGCTCTGCTGATAAATGGGACAAAGTCATCATCGAATTTATCCAAGTCTCCAGAAACATATGGATCTAGCCCACAAACATCATGAAATGTTTTCTGGGTAATGTTGATGATCAATTTGGTTTTGTAAAAGAATTATGCTTGATACAAACAGCTAAAAAAATGTCCCAGGTTTTTTGTTTGTTTGTTTTTAACATTAAGGGAAGACATCATGGTAAATTAAAAAATAAGACTAGTGTTGAATCTCATAGAACTGTTTTGTCATTGTTTTTTTTAAGTGTTTTTTATTGTTTTTTTATTGATTTTAGAGAGAGAGGAAGGGAGAAGGATAGAGAGAGAGAAACATCGATGAGAAAGGAAAATCACTGATCAGCTGCCTCCTACATGTCCCCTACTGAGGATCAAGCCTGCAAGCTTGGCATGAGCCCTAACCGGGAATCGAACCAGGGACCTCTTGGTTCATGGGTCAATGTTCAACCACTGAGCCACACTGGCAGGGCATTGTTTTGTTTTGTTTTTGTATTCTTGGTTCCAGGATAAAAAAAAATATCAAAAAGAGAAGTGTGAAAGAGGAAAAACCAAGTATTATTTATTTTGCATATTTATCCAGAATGTGTATCTTTCAGAGATAGTATAGTGCCTTGATTAAGGGCAGTGTTGAAAAGCTAAGAAGACCTGGAGTCATAACACAAACCTGCTTTTTGCTGGCTATGTGACCGTGGGCAAGAGATTAACCTTGCTTCTCTTAAAATAGTAATGATAAAAACTAGTTTATCGGATTGTCATGAGAATTAAAATTGAAAAAAAATCACATGTAAGGTATCTAGCATAATACATAGCACACAGTAAACACTGGACAAAAATTTAATTTTGTTAACCTGATAGACAAAATAGCATTGTTTCACTTTGTATTTTTTTTGTTACTGAGTTTAACATGTTTTTGTGTGCTTAGTGACTGTTTGCAGGGCTTTTGTAAATTGCCTATTCAAATCTTTTACCCCTTTGAGAGTAAGTACTCTCTTTCTGGTGCCCTCACAGGAAAAACAGTTATCTACGTATATGAAGTAACTTATGAAATATTTGTCTATACACCCTAGCCCTCTAAATATCTTCTCATCATTTAAAACTGAGATTATTTGCATTTTAAAGATTTCTTGGTCCTTGAAAATACCACTGAGAGGAACAACATCTGGGATTTTAAGATATGAAAACTGGGAGGCATTCAATTTAAGGGTGATGAAAGTGATGAGATAAAAATGTTAAATCCTTATGTGGAAACAGATGTCATAAGCAAAGTCAAAGATAAATAGCAAACTAGAAGGACATGTTTACAATGTAATGGTTAATAGCCCTACTTTTATTCACAGCTCCTATTAATTCATAAGAAAAATACAAATGTCAATGAAGAAAAGGTCGAAAGACTTGAATAGGCAACTTACAAAAGCCCTACAAATAGTTACTAAGCACATGAAAACATGTTTAACACAGTAACAAAAGAAATACAAAGCAAAACAATATTATTTTGCCTATCAGGTTGGCAGCACTAAGGATGTCCAATTGACCACTTAGGCCCGCTCCCCAGAGGGCTCCCGGACTGCGGACTGTGAGAGGGTGCAGGCCAGGCTGGGGGACTCACCACCCACCCCCGCTGCCAAGTGCGCGAATCTCATGCACCGGCCTCTAGTAGATTGATAATATTCAAAAAGGCAAACTTAAAAGACAAAGAAAAGGCAATATTTTTGAAGAAAAATATGGTAATATTCACAAAAAACTAGATGCTTATACCCTTTGACCTACAAGTACAACCACAGAATGAATTGTAGACATAATCAATAATAAATATAAAAGCATATTTGCTGCAATACTATTTAAAACAATAAAATCACTGAAAACTACTTAAACATCAATGTGTTTTAGGATGTTTTCAGCTGCAAATAATAAAAACATTTCAAAGTAGCTAAAAAATAAGAAAGTTTTATTATCTCATGTGGCAAATATTTAATGGGGAAAAAGTCTCTACCGTTGGCTAATGTATTAGCTCAATGATGTCATAAAGAACAATAGTTACAATGGTCTTTTTCCTCAGTTTGGCATGTAAACTTTGTTCGCACAGTAACTCCACTCACCAACATATGGTACCACAAATCCAGACTTTTAACAATGCTGAGCAGAAGATGAACAGCCATCATTTTTTTTTTTAACCTAAGGAATTATCTTTCCAAGCAACCTTCTGCTAGACTTCCTCTCATTTCCCTTTGCCACAATCATATCACATATCCATTCCTAAGCAAATGCCTAGAGAGGGAAATGGGATTCCCTTTCTTTGTTTAAGGAAGAACATGGCTTCCTGACAGTAAGTGGGTTACCCAAACTATATCGGGATCTCAAAGAAATAAGAAGAAGCCATAGCATGGAAATAGTCTATATTTTGATTTAAAAATTGGATAGTTACCTCTGTTAAATAAGACTGAGAGGTAAACTAATCAGAATAGGAGAGGTGATGCTATAATAACAAATAGGCCTTAAATCTCAGGAGCTTAATGGGATAACAATAAAGATTTGCATTCACTCAACTCAGTTCTGTGCAAGTTGCCTGGCTCTCCTGGGCAGCTCACCTTCCAAGCAGTGACATAAGGACCCAGGTTTCTCCTTACTTGTGGCTCTACTTAATCTCAAACACGTCCGTCACCCCCAAGTAATTGCAGAAGGGAAAGAGAGCATGATGACTGCACAGGATTTTCTAGGCAGCTTCAGAAGTGGGTTACATTACTTCTGCTAACACCCCATTGCCCCAGAACACACTTACACAGTCCTGCCCTAACTGCAAGAGAGGCTGGGAATGTAATTTGTGTGCCCAGAAAACGAAAATAAAATCCCAGTTTGGTTATAAATAACTTTGTCTCCATTAAAGGAGATTTTTAAAACATAAGTTTTTATTTTTTACTTTATGTTTGTCCAAATTTTTTTTTTTTGCAAACAACTCTTATTACTTCGTAAATTAAAAGTTATGCATGTAAAGGAGAGAACAACAATCCTGGGGCATGCTTTTACCTGGTTCTGATCACTTTAACCCCATTTTTCTTGTATGAAAATCTTATCTCTTCTTTTTTTTCCATCATGGGGACTTTGATATAGAATATCATATTGAAGAGTCTGTAGGTTATGAATTCACCTCAGAGCATCTTAAACATCAACATTTCAGTATTTGTGGAGACAAAGGAAGTTAGGACATTCTAATCAGAAGTCTTAGGAACACACAAGTCTTAGTAAATTGGCCTTACTACTTGTTTTTTTGTTGTTGTTGTTTTTTGGCTGTTTGTATTTTTGTTTACATTTTTATTGTGGTAAAATATCACTGTGACCATTTTAAAGTGTACAACTCAGTGACATTAAGAACATTGACAATGTGTGTAGCCATCACTACGATCCAGTTACAGAATTTTTCATCACCCCAAATGGAAACCCCATACTCATTAAGCAATCATTCCCATTTCCCTCTTCCCTCAGCCGTTCACAACCACTAATCTGTTTTCTGTCTCTATGGATTTGCTTTTTCTGGATATTTTAAATATATGCAATCACATCATATGTGGCCTTTGGTGTCTGGCTTCTTAGATGATTTAACCTAAGTCAGTTATGTGATCATGTCCTAGTTTATCTGAAGCCAGCCCTGTTTGGAAAATGGACTTATTTCATTGTGTGGCCCTTTTAAACCATTTATTTTTCTCTGCACAAAGAAAAATAAGCCCCAGAATAGTTGGAAGAGGTACACATATAAATAAGAAATTGTAGTAGCATATGATAAACATAATGACAGATATTTGTATGGAGTGTTTGAGAGGATCATAACTATTCCAAACCGAGCAGGCTGAGTGGGGTTCGATAGAGGTGATACCAGGTTATTACATTAAGAAATGTTCCCTGGCTGGGTAGTTTAGTTGGTCAGAGGGTCATCCTGATATGCCAAGGTTGTGGGTTTGATCCCCAGTCAAGGCACATACAAGAATGAATGCCGAATGCATAAATAAGTGGAACAACAAATCAGTGTTTCCCTTCTCTCTCTCTAAAAAAAATCAATAAAAACATCTTTTAAAAATGTTAACAAAGCAAAGTGGTCTGGGGAAGAAAAAGGAAGGCTTTGTGAGAAAGAGAAAATATATTGAAAAGGATACCTTGAGAGGCTTAAGCAATCAGCAGCTCAATAATCTCCTAAATGAATTATAACTCAGAGGCAAGGCCCCAGGACATGTGGGATTAGAAGGAAGGATGGTGACATTGGAAGAACGGGTCATGGCAAACCTCAATTGCATCCCCACGAATGTTGGGGCCAATATTTCACTCACATGAGCTCTCATCTTTCTCAAAATCTTCATCACAATTAATTCACATACATTTTAATGCTTGAGAGCATATTGCCTTGTGATCTTCTTCGTGTGTGTTATGCACCTTTGAGTCTGTTCCAACTCCTGGTGACCCTGTGAATGAGGGTTGTCCACCATGTCCTGTCCTCCACAGTCCTGGTCAGCTCCTTGGAACTCATACAATATGGCTTTGTCTATGGAGTCACTCCAGCACCTATTTCATCTTCCTCTTTTCCTGCTGTCTTCTGTTTTTCTCAGCATTTTTGTCTTTTCCAAAGAACCCTGTCATCTCATGATGTGCCCAAAGTAGAACAGCTTCAGTTTCATCATGTTTGCCTCCAGCGATGTTTCAGGGCTCATTTGCTCAGGGCCCCACTTGTCCATCTTTTTTAAAAATATATTTTATTGATTTTTTACAGAGAGGAAGGGAGAGGGATAGAGAGTTAGAAACATCGATCAGCTGCCTCCTGCACACTCCCTACTGGGGATGTGCCCGCAACCAAGGTACATGCCCTTGACCAGAATCGAACCTAGGACCCTTGAGTCCACAGGCTGACGCTCTATCCACTGAGCAAAACCGGTTAGGGCCCCCCTTGTCCATCTTTATTCACACTTCATTTCTGGTTGTCACTAGACAATATTATTTCCTCCAAGGCAGAGATACATACAAGACATGCATTGGATCATAAAGGAGTGCCACTGTCACTTACAGGCATGTAGAAATGAGTCCATCAGAAAGATGGCAAGTTAGAAATATTTTATTTTACTTTTTAAAATAAATAAATAATACGGTATATCCTGCCCCATCTAGGATGGCGATTAGTAACTAAACTAAACAATTGTGACCAATACTTTCTTAGGTTTTTATGTGGTTTATTGCCTGTGCGGGACCTTTTCCTTTGGTAATTTCAATCTGCTTACACTTCCATCAGATCCCATAGCTTTTCTTGTTCTGTCCATCATGGCTTTTCCCATCCTCAAGCCAAAGTATGCAGACTTGAGCCCAGTTGGCTCTGCCACCCAGAGCCCAGAACTTCCTGGCAACTGAAGGACAGCATCTTCTCAGGGCCACCTTTGGAACTCAGCATCATTAGAGTCACCTTAGGATTCAAGCTTTGGGGAAAGTGAGTGTAAGTAGCTAATGTGGGATCACATGCAACCCCCCTTGACTGCTCAGATCCTAGTTTATCCCAGGGCTACGGCGAACATCCAAGGATGCATTCATTGCTGGAGAAATGCTCCCATTGAGCCTCTATCCTCTGTATCTGCACCACCAATCCTTGGAAAAGTTAAAAATCACCTCCATCTCAACCTCGCTTCAAATCAGGAATTTCTTTCTCTCAGGCCAAACTCAAATCTCTTTGTTATAAAAAAAAAAAGGAAAAGTCACTGGCGTGTGCACACTTTATATTGGAGTCATTTTCACGGTTGTACACATGAGAATCCTGGAAGATTCATCTTTTAAGACGAACTAACGATCATCCCCAGTGCACATGGTAACCAACTTCTTTAAATCTTGTTGTTTTTAAAATAAATGAAATAAAGGCAGAGAGACATAGACTTCCTTCTGAGCAAGAAAAAAATGCAGAGGCACCAAATTCTTGGAGAAGTAGAAAAACATGCAGGAAGGAATGTGGAATCTTACCACATATAATAGATTCAGGTATCTCCAGGATAATATTTTCTTTTAAAAATATTCATTACACTTGTCTGGAGACCAGAAAAACCATTGTTTTTTGGCCAAACAAAGCAGGGAAAGAATTCTGGATTGTATGTCAACTCATTTCCCTATGCACATAGTGCTGGATAACCAAAATAAATATTTAAAAATACCCATCGTGCTTTTGGCACACAGAAAAGATAAGATAATGTGTAAGGGACACTGCTTCTTCCTATAATGCAAATGGGGGGAATATGTAAAATTAGACAATTGGATTCTATATCATTTTTTAAAACTTTTTTAAAGATATATTTTTATTGATTTCAGAGAGGAAGGGAGAGGGAGAGAGAAGAGATGTAAACATCAACGATGAGAGAGAATCACTGATTGGCTACACCCTGCACACCCTCTACTGGGATCAAGCCTGCAACCCAGGCATGTGCCCTGACCGGAAATCTAACCGTGACCTCCTAGTTCATAGGTTGAAGTTCATTCTGAGCCATGTTGGCTGGGCTATATTATTATTATTATTTTTAGGTGGAGGAGGGGTGAGGTTTTGTAGCAGTGATATTCACATTACTTATAACTACTACCAATACAAAGCTGCCATATGTTGGGTACTATGGTGGGTAGGACAACAAGCTTTGAAGTTGGGCAAATCTAGACTTGAGTCTGGAGCCTGATACTTATTTTCTCACTTGACTTGAGACAAGTTTCTTAATGTTTCTGAGCTTCATTTTCCGATTTGTAAAATGGGGACAATAATAGTATCAGTCATATTGTATATGGATTTGTTGTTATATTTAGTTACTGTTGTGATAATAATTGGTACCCCATAGCATGTTTGTGAGGATTAAATGAGATACATATATTTTTATCATTATATATTTATCATTATATATATTTATTGTTCAAATAGATGAACAATAAATGTGTGTTATTAAATTTGTCTTGGTGCCATTGGTCAGGCTGAAAATCTAAATTGCCTTTCTTAAGTTATTTTTATTGTCTTTCTTAAGTTACTTTTCGCTATGAACAGGAAGAGTATCTTCTCTTGTCCCTTCACTATTATCACTACTATGGCTCTCCAACACTTTGCAATAAAATATGGACTAATCTAGTGTCAAAAATTCAGAAATAGCCTACGCCTCAATTCTCCAAACATCCTTCTGACAACCACTCTAAGACACAGAGCAATAAAGAACGAAGGGCAGGAAAGAGAGTAGCCATGGATAAACTTCAAAAAGAAACACTTTGTTCAATATGAAACAAGAATTCTCAAACAACCAGAGCTGTCAAAATATGGAATAAGCAGCCAAAAATTGATAGAATCTTATGGTTAAAGGGGACTCCAGAGGTGTTTATTTTCCTCTTGAGTTTGAATTATTTCTATACCATCATTGAAGGAACACTCTAGTTCTATATTAAGTACCTATGAGAAATTATTAAGCACAGAAACTCACTCTCCTAGGATGACATCTCATTTTGAGAAAGATGTTCAGAAGTTCAAAAAAAACTTCTGGACAAATATTAAAAATTTTAAATTTAAGATTAAATATTTTTTTAATTTGTGGGCCACACAAAGTATCCATTTCTCCTACTCCTCTTCTTTCTCCTCCTCTGTTTTCTTCACTCACAATCTGTTATGGATTGAATGTTTGTTTCTGCCCAAAATTAATATGTTAAAATCCTAACCTCTGGTGCAATGGTATTTGGAGATAAGACCTTTGAGAAGTAATTTGGTCATGAGGGTGAAGTCCTCCTGAATGTCATTAGTGACCTTATAAGAAGAGACACAAGAAAGCTTGTATCTTCTGTCCCTTATCCATGTGAGGAAACAAGGATAAGACAGCCATCTACAAACCAGGAAGCAGGCCCTCACCAGACACCAGGTCTGCAGCACCTTAATCTTGGACTTCCTGGATTCCATAATTATGACCAAAAAATGTTTATTGTTTAAGCCATCCAATCTATGGTATTCAGTTATAATAGCCAAACTGATTGAGATACAGTCCATACAAAAACAGCCCATGGGCGAAATCCCACCTGCCATAGTTTGCCAATTCCTTCTCTAAATTGAAATGACTCTTCCCAGAGTTAAGCAAAACCTACCCTCATCACAATATTTTCATCTCTTAGCCCTACTTAAATACAAGTAAATATAATCCTATATAATAAAAAGCTAATATGAAAATTGTCCCTATGGGCGGGAGTTTGACTGACCAGGAGTTCGATGTGCACTGATCACCAGGGGGCGGTGTGGAAGATGGCAGGTGTCGGTGATGCAGCACTGGCAGCAGGCGGCAGTGGAGGCGCTGCCAGCCCTGATGGGCCTCAACAAGAGCAGGACCGCAGTGGGATGGTGGAGCAGGTGAGCGGGCGGTGAAAGCCCAAGGCAGGTGCAAAGGGAGGCCCTGACCAGCAGCCAGCAGCCAGCAGCCACTAGGGCCCCTACCAGTGCACGAATTTTGTGCACTGGGCCTCCAGTAAAATATATCTTTGAACTTCTACTTGGGTTATCATTCTATCCACTCTATGGGATCTATACTATGATTATCCAGTGTATAGACAGGGAAATGAAAACCTAAAGGTATTAATTTGCTTTAAGTTTCCCAGGTAGTTAGAGGGAAAATCCAAGATACAAAGAAGGTCTTTCTACTTTGAGGTTCTACATCTGCCTCCAGGAATACACAAAGGCATCAGAGTCCTCTTCTTGGCAGTTATTGAAACACCTATGGACACTCACAAAATATTATCTTCTTCATGTTAAACATCAACTGATTCCTATTGCTCAAATAACATGGTTTTAACTAGCTGTAGTAGTAATTCTCCTTTAAGTAAGGTCTTTAAAAAGTTTTCTACCCGTCTCTTAATAGTGAAAGCCAACATTAATCTTTTGCTTTCTTACTTAACAATATAATTTTGCCCCATACCTAGTATATAGGATATAGATTTATGAATACATATATCTGGGTACAGGATTATAATAATTTTTCAACCCTGCCTTCCTTTTTCATATGCAAGGCTCATATATTCAAAAATTTGTTTTGTTCTGTCTTAATTGTTACCAGTTTTGCCTGTATAAATTTTTCTCCTCTCAATTAATGTAAATTCTTTTAGATGTGCAGTGGGACAAGCAAAACCACCCTTTAATTACCAAAGATTGCTCAAAATTGGATAATATATCCTTAAATTGCCACCATTTTTAAACAATAGGTGCACGATTTTTGTCCAGTTTCTTCCCGCATCTCCCATTCCCCTTTCCCCGCCAAGAATAGTCAGTCCATTCCCTTTCTATGTCCCTGATTCATTATAATCACCAGTTCATTCTGTAAATCAGATTATTTATTCACTTGATTCTTAGATTCACTTGTTGATAGATGCATGTTTGTTGTTCACAATTTGTATCTTTACCTTTTTCTTCTTCCTCCTCTTAAAGGATACCTTTCAGCATTTCGTATAATACTGGTTTAGTGGTGATGAACTCCTTTAGCTTTTCCTTATCTGTGAAGCTCTTTATCTGACCTTCAATTCTGAATGATAGCTTTGCTGGATAAAGTATTCTTGGTTGTAGGTTCTTGGTATTCAGCACTTTGAATATTTCTTGCCATTCCCTTCTGGCCTGCCAAGTTTCTGTTGAGAAATCAGCTGACAGTCGTATGGGTATTCCCTTGTAGGTAATTGAGTCTCTTTCTCTTGCTGCTTTTAAGATTCTCTCTTTGTCTTTTGCTCTTGGCATTTTAATTATGATGTGTCTTGGTGTGGTCCTCTTTGGATTCCTTTTGTTTGGGGTTCTCTGCGCTTCTTGGACCTGTAAGTCCATTTCTTTCACCAGGTGGGGGAAGTTTTCTGCCATTATTTCTTCAAATAGGTTTTCAATATCTTGCTGTCTCTCATCTTCTGGCACCCCTATTATTCTGATGTTGGTACGCTTGAAGCTGTCCCAGAGGCTCCTTACACTATCTTCGTATTTTCGGATTCTTTTTTCATTTTGCTTTTCCGGTTGGGTGTTTTTTGCTTCTTCGCATTTCAAATCTTTGACTTGATTCTTGCGCTCCTCTGGTCTGCTATTGGGTGTCTGTATAATATTCTTTATTTCAGTCCGTGTATGCTTAATTTCTAGTTGGTTCTTTATCATAGCATCGAGGGTCTCATTAGTTTTCGTGACTCTCTCCTCAAGTTTATTGACAGCTTCTAGCACATTTTTGCAAGCCCTCAAAATTGCGATTTTTAGCTCTATATCCTCCATTTCTGTCATGTTTTTTTGTCTCCGCATTTTTTATGCTTTCTTGGTGCACCCCCTAGTGGTCTTTGTGCGCAGTCTTGTTCTAGTTGAGCCTTGATTGTTGTAGTTAATACTAGAGGGATTTGACCACCAGGCCGACTGGCTGTGTGAATCAGCTGTGTCTGCCGCGGAAAACTTCTGTCCTCTGGGGAGGTGCTAATCTAGCCTTTGCCTGAGGCGATCTGGCAAATGGCTCTGCGCAGGGCTTGGGCGGGGCGGGCTCAACAGGGCGGGCGGAGGGAGCCGTTATGGTGCCCTCAGTCCTGTTCCCAGAGGCTCTGCTTCTCAGAACCCCCGGAACCGCTGCAAACCTCGGAGGGAAAGCTGCCTTCCAACTGATGCCAGACACTCCCGCTTCTCCCGTTTGGGTCCGAGTCCCCAGCGATTCGCCCGTATCTGGAGCTCAGAGTCTGAGACTCCCCCCTGACCGAAAACGACAACCGCGCTCTCAGCCACCAGCCCGCTTTGCGCGCGCACCTCCGCACCTGAGTTTTTTCCACACTGCGCCTCCTCTGAGCCTCGGTGTGCTGTTATTTTTCCTTCTAGTTGAAGAGTCTCTCCTCAGCCAGCCTTCCTGCGGTTCTGGGTGATGTCCGTTCCGTCTTTTAGTTGTATTTTTGAAGTGGTTGTTTGCGGCAGCAGTCTGCGGTGTTTACCTATGCCGCCATCTTGGTCGTCTCTGTTTTGTTCTGTCTTAATTGTTACAAGTTTTGCCTGTATAAATTTTTCTCCTCTAAATTAATGTAAATTCTTTTAGAAGTGCAGTGGGACAAGCAAAACCACCCTTTAATTACCAAAGATCGCTCAAAATTGGATAATAGATCCTTAAATTGCCACCATTTTTAAACAGAAAATATTTGGAGAAAGCCATGCCAAAGCATGGTAGGCCACCTCTGAGATGACCCTCAATAATCCCTAACTCTTGACATAGTAGTCATTCATGGCCTTGAATAATCCTCTCCCCTTGAGTGTGGGCTGGGCATCATAATTGCTTCTAACAAATAGAATACAGAAAAAGTGATGGGATGTCACTTCCAAGATTGTTTACAAAAGACTCTGACTTTCATCTTGCTGGATCTCTCTGTGCCTCTCCCTATTTCTGCATCTCAATAACTCTCTCTCTTTCTCAGAGTCCTACATTATTTTTTCACTTGCTTGCCACCTGTCCTGATGTGAGCTTCCCTCTGGAGAGACCCACATGGTGAGGAACTGAGGCCGCCCTCCAGCCAAAAACCAGCAAGGAATTGAGGGCCCTCACACCAACAGCCTGCAGGGAATGGAGTCCTGCCAACAGCCATGTGAGTGAGCTTGGAAACTGACCCTCTTCCAGTCAGGCCTGGATATGACTTTAGCCCCTGACACTATGATTAGCCTGTGAGAAACCCTGAGCTGAAGTCTAAGGTGTATCCAGGTTTCTGACCCCCAGGAACTATGAGATAATAGTGATTACTGATTTAAGCTGCTATGTTTCAGTCATTTGTTAGATAGACATAGACAACCATACAGTAAGTACTTGGTCTTACCAAAGAGTAATGAGCTGCTTAGTGGGTAAGGGGTTTCCTTTTTGAATGATGAAAATGTTTTGGAACTAGATAGTGGTAATGGCTACACAACACTGCGAATGTACTACATACCACTGAACTGTAAACTTCAAATGGTTAACTTTATGTTAATTTTACCCCAATAATTTCTTTTAAAGAAAGCACAAAAAGCTAGGAGAAAAATAGGAAGATAAAAGGAAAAATAAAGTTTATATAAGAACATCCACAAGAAAATCAATGCATCCCAATGAATAAAAACTATGACCAAAATTTGGTATAATTTACTTAACATGATAAGTCCATCATCTCACAAACATGAGACAAATACGGACAACAGGGCTCAGTTAAGAAAGGGCAAGATAACAAAAGGAGCTAACATTTACAAAGTGGCACTCAGCAGCAAATGTTAAAAATGCTTTTCTTGGTAGACAACAACAACAACAAAAAAGCTGAGAGAATTTGTCAGGAGCAGATCTGCTCTAAAAGGCATTATCAACTCTAGCTGGTTTGGTTAAGTGGATAGAGAATTGGCCTGCAGACTGAAGGGTCCAGGGTTTGATTCCAATCAAAGGCCTGAGGCAACCAATCAATATGTCTCTCTCACATCGATGTTTCTCTCTCTGTCTCTCCTCCTCCCTTCCACTCTCTCAAAAAGTCAATGGAGGAATGTCCTCGGGTGAGGATTAACAAAATAAAATTTAAAATGACATTAAAAAAATGTTTTCCTATGGGACAAGAAAATAAGATGAGGTGTATTAAGGAGCTGCTTTTTTAAAATAAATACTTCTGTAGCGATTTAGCCCTTTAAATTATGTAAATGGGTAACTTGATTCAAAAGTAAACTTTGAAAAGCTGAAAAAAGTAATGAAAATATTTTTAATTTTATAACCCCAGCCAATTTTTTGTGTACCTAAGTGTAGAACTCAGCATAGCTACTTCTGAATTGGTTTTCTTCTATGGTACCCAAAGCCAGCAATGTACAGTCTGTATTTAGGAATTCGATTGACAACCTGAATGTAGAATCTTATCATAATGAGGTAAGATGTTATATCATTGGTGGGCAGGGATAATTTTTAAAATTATTTTGCAATTAGGAAAATATTTTCTCGTCATAGTATGCATTTAAACTGTATTGTCAGGGACGTAATGCTTGCTTCTGGAAAAGGCATATGCATCTTGTACGTGGAATATCCAAGCCAGGCCTCATCTTGCCATTTCTCATGTTGCTTTTCTAAATTGGTGGTTTTTAACACTGTTGTAAAATCACCTGGGAGCTTAAAAAAAAATCATGGTCGGACTCTCAGGAATTCTTATTTGGCTGAGCTAGAATTTTGACCTGGGCATCAAATAGAAATAGGCCATTGTTTCTAAACACAACAGGGAAATAGAACCAAACAAATCTGCGTTCCAGATTGGAAGATATCAGAATTTGGGAAATACACCTCTGAGGATTACATTGTTTCAACATTTCCTGGAAATGTGGGTGGGATTGATGGAAAACATGAGCACCAAAGTCTATGAATAATAGGGGATGTATAGGATGAATTCTCAAATTGTGTAGTTGGATAAAAGGGGCACAGAGCCAAGAATAGGATAACAAGGCAGTCTGGTGTGTCCTAGTGGGGATTTGACAGTGAAAGAGATAATTTATGGTGTTTTCTTCTTAGATTATCCACACTCTACATTGATATAATATTTAGTCTATAGCAAGTCCTATTAATGGCTCCACATAACATCTCTCATAATAGCCCTTAGTGACTAATTCAGAAGTGTTCATCTCTCCTTAAAAGTCAAACCACAAGCAAACGGGCTATTATGGGTTGAATTATGTCCCCCAAATTTTATATGTTAAAGCTGTAACACCCAATATCTCTCAATTTGGAGGTAGCTTTTTTTCCCTAATAGAACTAAACAAGTAAAAGTGAGCTCATTAATGTGGGCTCTCCAATATGCCTGGCATCCTTACAAAAAGGGGAAACTTGGACAGAGCAACAAGCATAGAGGGAAGACAAGGACAATGGGAAAAGACAAAGAACAGGTCCATGTACAGGCCATGAAGAGAGGCCTGGAAGAGATCCTTCCCTCACAGCCCTCAGAGGAACCAAGCCTGCCTATACCTGGATTTTGGACTTCTGGCCTCCAGAGCTTTGAAACAATAAATTTTTGTTGTTTAAGCTGCCCAATTGTGGTACTGAGTTCTATCAGCCCTAGGAAACTAATACAGGGGATATTGGCCTTTTCCTTTAAGTTAGAGAGATTTATTCAGAACAATAATTCCTGGTTTTTGGGGGGAGGAGATATCAGATTACCCCTAGAATGAACCCAATGACTTATTCCAATGTAACCAAGAAAAGTCTCCCCCCTCCAAAAAAATTTCAATTTTTAATATCAAAATATGGTATAATGGGAAATATATATTTTGTCTTTGTCCCCAGTTCCTGGCATAGAGCTCTTAAAACCCATGAAATTTCCTAAGGGAGATAAGTGTCTTTGGATATTCATAACAAGCCTCTCTCAACCATACCTGAGTTATGTTCAAAAGGGAACTCTTCAGTGACCCTAGAGACCTTCAAGATGGGGGCTGACCCCTAAAAGACGAAGGATGATTAGAAGGTTGGTCCCAATCCCATGATCTTTGGGGAGTGAAAAGGGGCTGGAGATTGAGCTCAATCACCAATGGCCAGTGATTTGATCAACCAAGTCTACCCAATGAAACCTCTGTACAAACTCTTCAACAGTGGGATTCAGAGAGCATCATACCATGCCCTGTATATCTCTTCCTGAGTTCTATCCTTTATCATATACGGATAATAATATAACAAGTGCTGCCCTAGCTGGTTTGCTCAGTGGTTAGAGCGTCAGCCTGCTGATGAAAGAATCCCAGGTTCGATTCCAGCCAAGGGCACATGCCCAGTTTGCGGGCTAGATCCCCCCTCCCCAGTAGGGGGTGTGCAGGAGGTAGCCAATCAATGATTCTCTCTCATCATTGATGTTTCTATCTCTCTCCCTTCCTCTGTGAAATCAATTAAAAAATATATTTAAAAGAAAAAAAAATAAAGTGCTTCCCAGCATTCTGTGAGTCCTTGTAGGAAAGTGTTAAATCTGAGGATGTGGAACCCCTTGAACCTGTAGCCAAGTCAGATATTAGTACAGGTAACCTAGTATCCAATACTTGCAACTAGCACTAGAAGAGGGAAGTCTTTGGAAATGAGCCCTTATGTTTGTGGAGTCTAATGTTAACTCCAGGTAGTTGGTGTCAGAATAGAATTTAATTGTTGGACACCCAGTTGGTGTTTGTAGAGTAAAAGAACTACAGTTACTAACATCCATATCCTGCAAGGCACATATGATCATACTGTCACTCATTCATTCACTTACCCTTTAAGGGGCACCTACCACATAGGAGGCTCTTGTTGCTGCTACTGTAACTCAATGAGATTGCAAGGGACACATGCTCCCCAGGAAATCCTATCACACATTCCCTAAGAGTTACTCTGAGCTTGTGCGCCATCTTCAGCCTCCAGCTTCCTCCTTGAAACCCAGCTCTCCCTAGCAGCCTCTGCCTGGGCAGCAGCTGGGTGCAGACAGGAAGAGTGGGAGAACGTGGGGGAGGTCAGGAAGGAAACCAACCTTGGCTCCACCTCCCACCAGCTCTTCCTTTCTTCTCCCTCCTACTCCTGTTCTTCAAGAGCTTTTTTTCTCCCTTTGGACAAGAAATAAAGGTAGGACGAAGTGCAAATTGCTAGTTGGAAGCCACCGCAGTTTTTAAGTCACCCACATTTCTCACTCCAAAGCCAACTAGATTTCCCCAAGTCAATTTCCTCTCATCTCTTCCATATACTTATCCTACACGAAAACCTCACCCCCAATCCACATGCACCCCCAAAGCACAAACGTAAGCCCTCTGCCTTCCCTGCCTCGCAGTCTTCTGCTCTTTGACCTGCTGGGTTGGTGAATCTGAGAGTTGCTTTGCCAGTTTTCTCCTGACTTTCCACTAAAGGTTGGTGCATGTGGAGAACTGTGCAGGCTGGGCCTAAGTCTCGGGCAGGTATGGACTCAAATTCCCCTGTGCTCCTTATTACCTATGGGTCCTTATATAGGTGACTTTAAAGCCTATGAACTACGTTCTGTCTTGTAAAATGGAGATTTTAATCCAACAACCTGATAGGTAGGCAGATTTATTTTGATTGTCAGCCAGGTTAGAGCTGTCATTTAATGTAATCATATAAAGCCATTAAGATCATATCACTTTTAGAGTAACCTTAGAGCCTAAACTATACCAAAATAATTCAACTGGGCTATTTTTACCCTGACAATAAATCAGTGTATTATGGTTTGGAAACTAAATATTAAACTTGAATGGAGTAAACTCTACAGCCAAGAAGGAATATTCAGAATTCTACGTTCATCTCTCCTCACCTTTAGAGTTCATATGGCTATGTTAGAGCAGAGTGGTTACATGACAAGATACCCGCAGAGATTTCCTTTGTTCCTCCTTAGGATGTTTCATTTGTAAACTTTAATGTGCAAAGTATTTTATAGGTTTGTATGCTGGAAATCAAGTGTTATGTACTTCATGATATAAGGAATTTTTCATTCTAACTATACCCAATTTTTACCTTATGCAATGATTTAGAATTTCTTTTTTTCCATAAATGTATATCTAATATTTAACATAGAACAGAAAACTGATTTATAAATATATATATATCCTTTCAGTTTTGGTGTTTTTCAAATATCCAGAGTAAGATATTCTTTTTGCTTGTTTGTGTTTTGTTGTTATTGTTGTTAATCCTCACCCAAGGATATTTTCTGATTGATTTTTTTTTTTAGAGAGTGTGGAAGAGAGCGGGAGAGACAGAGAGACAGAAGCATCAATGGAGAGAGACACATTGATTGGTTGCCTCCTGCACATACCCCAACCAGGGCCAGGAATCGAGCTTCCAACTGACCTGCAACTGAGGTACATGTCCTTGACCAGAATCGAACCTGGGACCTTTTAGTCCACAGGCCAACACTCTATCCACTAAGCCAAACCGGCCAGGGCCAGAGTAATATATTCTTATAATATGTAAAAACAACACTATAAAAGAACAGAGAATGAAATTCACTGGATGTTACCACTCAACAATATCCCTACACATACACTCACACACACTCACACTCACTCAGAGAGTAACCAGTTTGGGGTATATACTTTCAAATCATTATGTCATCTAATTTTTACATTCATATAATCATATTCACAGGAGGTTTTTTATTTATCTTTTTTGTTGAAAGTATTAAAGATGTCCCCTTTGTTTGTTTGTGTTTTTCTCCCCAATGATCCCTCTAATAGATCTAATTTAATCTGTTTCTAAAAACACATGTATTCACATACATTTAAATTTTTATACATACAGGTTTATATCTAACATTCTGGACATTTTTTGTTCAGCTTTTATTTTTCTCTTGTTTATTTTTTTTAAATTTCCCTACACCTCCCTTCTGCTTTTAAGTCTTCAGATTCATTATATTAATTGTAAGTTTAAGAATTTTACCATATGATATCTTGTTTCTGAAAGTTTTCTATTTACACCCTTTGTTCACATTCTTTCAAGTTATGTTTTCGTGTCAGTTTTAACCCTATATATTCTTTCTATTCTATAGATTTTAAACTGTTTCCTGCATTTTTGTTGCAGATTATTTTACAAATCTATCATCTATTCATTGATTTTGGTATCTTTTGCCATATTTACTTATATTGATGTAGCCAGCAAATTTGGGGGCCTCCTGTCAGATCACCTGAGGAAATCTACCAGCTCCTTGGTCTCTCCAAGCTTTCTAGTGGAGTGGACTCAGTTTATCTTCAGATGGTCATATATGACAGACCAATGCTGACCTATTTCAGGATCTGGCCCTAGTTCAAATATTCACCCCAGTGCTCATCTGTACTGGTCCTGGACACTCATCGTGTCCAAAGCACAGTAAGTCCTGCAAGAGCCCTCATCATTCACATCCTCCAGGCTCTGGATGCCTTCTTGTCCAAACAGCCATTTGGCTCATGAGAAGAAAGGACTGAAGTGGAATTTGGGAATGGCAGGGAACCAGGACGTTTTTGCCAGCAGGTTTTCATAACTCCTTCCTGTCTTTAGAATTTATTTCTAACTAAAATGTGATGTTAATTTGTGTCTAATACATGGTTTAGTCAACATCCCAACCCCCAAGCATTCTCTTATTTGCATGCAAATAGAGCATTTTTGAATGTTGTCTGTAATTAGGATATTTCTGATATAAGCCATATTGTAAGAGCAGATGATAGCTGTTGCTGATGGATGAGAATATCAATTTTAAAAAATCTCACTTTTCCTGGCTTCAGTTTTATATCAAATGGAAACTAAAACAAAACAAAACAGTAAGGCAGATGAAGACACAGTAGCACTTTAATTACTAATTTAAGGACAAGGCTTAAGCATGGTGGTAGCTAGTTTCTCAAAAAGACACCCTCCACCCCAACCTTTGCATCACCTTCTGGTATTAACATCCTTGTGTGGTCAACCCTCCCCTGTTAAATCTTGGCTGGCCCGTGACTCACTTTTAACCAAGAGAATACATCAGAAGTGATGGGGTTAGAGATTAAGTCAGAAGAAGACTTGCAGCTTCCACTTTGGTCTCTTAAAATACTCACTGTGGGAAAGCCAACTATCATGTTAGAAATCCAACTACTGATATCACCACAATGTGAGAAAGTCCAAGATAACCTTGTAGAGTGGCCATGTGGACAGGTAGAAATATCCAGCTAGCCCTAGTTGGTTCAGCCACCGCAGCCCAGGGAAAGTTATGTCAGCAAAAAGCTTGGTCATTCTGGCCTTGGTAGATATGATGTGGAGAAAAATGGAGGAACTCAACGAATGGTTAGGATTAAGGACCAAGATATGTGGCTCCAGTCAAGCCAACTGAGCCAAATCTAGCTAGTTGAATCAACCTAACCAAGGGCTCTAGTCATTGTAGAAGAGAGGATACAGGTCCTCTTTGCTGTGTCCTGCCCAAATTTCTGACCCACAAAATTATCAACTTAATAAAATCATTGTCATTTCAAAAATCACTAGGTTTTGAGACAGTTTTTCACTAGGTTTTGAGACAGTTTGTCACACAGCAATAGGTTTTGAGATAGTTTGTCACACAGCATTAAATAATCAAAGCCTCTCCAAGCAGGGTGCCCCAATATAATGAAGGACACACTGGGCCAGACTGCCCTCCATGACAATGAGGAAAGGAACAGGCCAAGGTACTCATACCCAGTTCCCCTCCCAATCTCACCAATCAAATAGCTCACCACTTTTGGGGGAGAAGTAAAAGGAATGAGGAAACCTAAGACACCAGGAAATTTTAGCAGAACATTCCTTCTCATGGGAAGGAATGGGTACAGAAGACTTTTTCCCCCATCAAGGGTCCCTGATGCCACAAAGGAAGAGGATTCTGGCCCAGTAAGATGTAGCTAGCCAATTAAGAGGAGTTAGGAGGTGTTAGGAGAAGTGGTGGTTTGAATAATGGGCCTGCCACAAGACCTACTTGGATATATGCACTTCAAGAAAGCAAGCTCATTGGAAGCTGAAAAAGCTGCCTGTAAAATTTGGAAATTATATATTAGTTTTCTAAGGCTGCTGTAACAAAATACCACAGACTGGATAGCTTAAAAAACAGAAATTGATTTTCTCAAAATCCTGGAGGGTGGAAGTCTAAGATGAAGGTGTTGGCAGGTTTCCTTTCTCTGGAGGCCTCACTCCTTGGCTTCCTGTGGCATTGTCCTCACATGGCCTTTTCTCTGTGCAATGCTCCTGTCTTTTCATACATCCTCATCCCCTCTTCTTATAAGGATACCAGTCAGATGAGATTAGGGCCCACCATAACAGCCTCATTTTAACCTAACTGACCTCTGTAAAGACCCTATAGCAGTGATGGCGAACCTTTTGAGCTCGGCGTGTCAGGATTTTGAAAAACCCTAACTTAACTCTGGTGCCGTGTCACATATAGAAATTTTTTGATATTTGCAACCATAGTAAAACAAAGATTTATATTTTTGATATTTATTTTATATATTTAAATTCCATTTAACAAAGAAAAACCAACCAAAAAAATGAGTTCGCGTGTCACCTCTGACACGCGTGTCATAGGTTCGCCATCACTGCCCTATAGGCAAATCTAGACAAAAAGATGGGTGTTTTTTTAGCATCAGGATCTTGTTTGTCCATCTTGGATTTTATTTCTCATGCAAATTGATTGCTTTGTGCCTTATTCTTCAGTCTTGATTTCACTATGACATGACCCTGGATAGCAAAGAAGTGGGGGGCCTCCACTTACTTTCAATCATCAAAGTATTCTTTATCAAAAGAACAAACATGAAATGCCAAATTGTATCACAAACCATCAGCTCAGCTCAGGGACCATTTCAGCTGTATCACCATTTGGTAAGATACAGGTGAAGGGATTTATTCACCAACCCTACCATCTTTACCCAATATACAGGGCCTCTCATCATTATGGGGGCCACTGGGTATCATGAAGCTTTGGGGCTATGCCCCATTCCTTTTTCTACTCCCCCTAATCTCCAAGGTGATGGTATTAGGATGTGGGGTTTGTGAGAGATGAATAGGTCATGATGGTGTAGCCCTCATTAATGGGATTAGTTCCTTTATAAAAGAGACTCCACAGCAAGCTCCCTCACCCCTTGCCATGTGAGGTTACCAAAAAAAGATGGCTGCCTAGGAAGCAGGTCCTCAGTAGACATCAAATCTTCCAGTTCCTTGATCTTGGACTTCCCAGAATTATGAAAAATACATTTCTGTTTTGTATAAGCTACCTAGTCTATGGTATTTCTATTATAGCCGCACAAGTTGACTACCAGATTTTTAAGGTTTTTAAAAAGGTATTTAGTAGAGTTTATATTTTAGAGCACTTTTAGTTTTAGAGCAGAAAGTACCCACTCCCAATACGTTGTGTATTTTTATCTGTCTTTTCTCTCTTATTTTTAAAAATAATATTTCCATCAGCCCAAAATGATCATTTAAAAAGTTGGTATTCATTCTAGGCTGGGAACATATGGGATTCTAGTAGGTACAAGTGATGTTATTGGAGAAGGGGGCACAAGTTAGTATTTGGGTTCAAATGTGGCCTCACATTGGACTCCCCCAGCCCTGATACCTGGGCCCCAATGTTGGGGTTTAATTGGTCTGGAAGGCAAAATCAAAAGTTACTCAGATGATCCTAAGTGTGTCAAAATTTAGGATCAAGGAGACAACCACATTTAGCCAACATGGGGAAGATCAGGCACAGTTAAAGGTGCTTCCTTCATCCAGCCTGGAGCTGTCCCTCAGCTGAGAGCCCACTGCGCTTGGTATGTATAAAATATAAGTTGAAGTACCTGCAATTCCCCACCCTTGGGGCTGTGGACATTAGATCAAGTCCTCCCTTGTTCCCTGGCCTCAGTCATCACACACTAACAGTAAGCCAGCCTTACTTTCAATCCTCAGAGCTAATTTCTTCAAATAGAGCTTTGATTTTCCATTTCATTCTGAAAACTTTCTACCTGACTGAAGGAATGGCTTAGGTTTTAGCGATTCTTTCTGGAGCCTTGCAATTGTGAATAAACTAGTTATTGCCTGAATCTCACTGACACCTGCCTCTTTATAGTTTCCAGTTATAAATGGAAGAAGCGATTGAAGAAATGTAAAGGGGATAGTCCATATGACCTCTAAATCTCCATTTATGTCTAAATCCTCTGGATTTCTGAAGCCTTTTATGAGTAACCCCCTGAGGCTTCATATAAAATGGATTCTTGCTTTAGTGTTCTGATAAATTTTGTATCTTTTTTTCTCCTTTTTTCTACCTGCTTTGGCTATGCCCATTTAGCTGTTGGCAATATAGGACTCATGATCTGAGCCCCAACATTTCTGGCGTTTTCTGAAATTGCCTGGAAAAAAAGTGGTAAAATGATAATTAAGTGAGATATGGGCAGGACTTTCTCCTTGCTTGTCAGCAATAATAATCCACTCCCACAGTAGAGTCTTTCAGGAAGGGCGTGTAAAATGATGAGTTTTGGTCTTGCCATTGTGCAAGCCTATCCCAGATATGTGCAGATGGAAGTTCAGATGTGCTGTTTTTGAAATCCTCCAAGTCAGGGACTGGCACTGGGGAAGAAGGCCAAGATCAGAAGTGTCCTTCCCAACAGATTACTGACCCTTTAAGGACTCGGCACAGAGCCATCTCTGCAGCATCTGCAGGCACCTCCATCCAGATCACTGCATATAAGCAAGGCCCAGGTCTTCAACGGAAAATCCAGATATTTTCCGGTTCTGGAGAAGCTAGCACTGGGTATCCCTGGGCTTTTCAACTCCCCAAACCAGCCTCTCTCTTCTCTCCTTCAATGAGTGTTCACATCCTTACAAAAGAATGCAAGACTGGGAAGGAGGACTTAATTGCTTCTGAAGGCCTGGAAAGTATTTCTTGGCTTGAGACCAAAACTGCAAAAGAACTTCTGAGGCAAGGAAGCCTAGCCCCTGTTTGATTCGGAAAATCTGTCAGCATACTTAGGCTAGGGAAAGGAAAAAGTGCCTCTCATTCACTTAAGGAGAACAAATAATATAACACATCAAAACCCATCTCAGAATGAACACTAACCGCTTCCTCATGTCACAGCCTGTCTTGTCCAATCCAACCTAAGCAGCCCATCCAGAGCAGTTACCTTGTGTACTCCTAGTTTGAAAATTCAATCAATTACTTTGGCATTGTCTAGTCACATGTATTTGAGTCTTCATTTTCCTCATTGGGATATTAAGCCCCTTCCAGGCCAGGAGCAGAGCGTTTGCTCCATTCTTGCTTATGCATAAAAGGTGACAACAATGACGATTTCCCCTTATGCCAGGCACCGCGAAATAAGGACCAAGCCTTTGTACCATTACCAGAGCTAGTTTTATTTCTCTTGGATTATTGTATCATGCAAACACAGAAAATACCCTCCAACCATCCACTTCTCACCTGTTCTTCCTCTTTGCCAAAACAAGGGATGTAATTTTTTTCCCCCTGATGAATACTCTTTTGGGCTTGGATTTAATTTGATTTAAGAAAAAAGGATATCTCTCACATCCAAATTTTACAATGAATTCAGACCTGTAAAAACACATGGACATCAATACCTTTTTCTCATAGGCATTAGATGACCCGCAAATGTTACATATCAACACTTATTTGTAAATTTGATAAGCCAAACTCCCTCTCCTTAGACAGAAATTCTCTCTATTTTTCTACCTTATAAATAGTGTCAAATATATATGCTGTGAAGTGGAAGATTATGAAACTTCCTGTCTTTGTTCAAATATTGTATTGTGAGTAAAGTTATGGTTTTAACTGATGCTTATCTAATAAAGTTCTGTCCCAATCACTGCTTTAAGATTTAGGACCCCTGTGATTCCAGAAAGCACCTAACACAATAGAACAATTGTTGCACTAATGAAACTCTTGCGTGCACGCGCGCGCGCGCACACACACACACACACACACGCACACACAAAACCCTGAAAGCTAGCATTTGGATCTTAAAGCTAATTCTAAAAGGAAATTCACATAGCATGATGAAGATTTGACTCATATCTTCAATTACTCCCCAGTCACTTACTTAAATGTTCTGCATGAAATAACATGGGATTGCTTCACTTTTATAAAATTTAGTGTTGAGATGTTACATTGCACCTGTCACTGATTAGATATTTTAAAATTAGGGTAGTAGTCAAGTCCTAATGTACAGAGGTGAAGCTATTTCTTTAAGTGAAATAATTTGTTTCCTAGTCCACTCCACTTCACTGCACCTGCTCATGTACAGCCCATATTACTGCAACTGCATCTACGTGGCATTTAGCAAACCCAGTGCTGAGTTATCAGAAAACCCGATGATTCATCAGTCAGTTTAGAGAAGCTACAATGCTTTCAGTCTGTTCACAGAGCCATTTTTCATCCCCTCCCCTTGTTTGGCTGGAGCAAGAAGGGATAGAAAAAGCAACTTAGGTGAATGTCACAAAAGTACTGATGCTGCCCAGCTGGTGTGGCTCAGTGGTTGAGCATCTACCTATGAACCAAGAGGTTGTAGTTCGATTCCCAATCAGGGCACATGCCCAGGTTGCGGGCTTGATCCCCAGTAATGGACATCCAGGAGGAAGCCGTTCAATGATTCTCATTAATTGATGTTTCTATCTCTGTCTCCCCCTTACTTACGCTCTGAAATCAATTATATATATATATATATATTTGAAGAGTACTGATAATAATGATTTCTGTTTTCTTTGGTTGTCATGTAGACTGACCCCTTCTCCAATGGAGTAGAGGGTCATTGGAATTGATACCTCAGTACCAATTCTGTTCTTTGGTCATACTCCATAATCAATCCAGCTATCCATTGTAGCTCCCTCATCTGGATTTTGTCCATGGCATGTGCAGGCCACAGGTACCGAGGACAGCCTCTGCCTGGAGACTACATGCCACTCTCCTGTCACTCACCCCCATCACAACCATGAGGACTGCAGCTCAGCTGACTAGCGGAGAAAGCATAACCTTCTATTCCTCAAACCCCCTTCTTGGAAAGACCAGTCAAGAAAATGCTGCAAAATCTTTTTAATCTCCACTGGGGTGGGGCAAAAAAAAATAGAAAAAATGGAAAGAGAAATCTCTTTGCCTCTTCACTGTAAACTTTATCTTTTATGCCAGTCTAATGTCACATTAGGAGTGATATCCTTTCGGCTTTATATATTTAGGGTGTGGCATTTTTGTTCTTGACAGTGAACATCCACCAAAGCAATGCTCACCTTTGGAAAAATGTTTAACAGATAAGATGGGGAAAGCCTTAGCCCTTAGCCGGTCATACAAGTAAGGCATAGGGATGTTTTCAGCTAATACTTCAGATGTCATCAGCCTCCTCATTAACAATCACCTAATGTTTTCCTGTGTTGACTTTATTTGCATACTATAATACTTTCAGATTTAAGATACCTGTGGGAGACAGTGAGCTACGCCATAAAATCAGAGCGTAGGAGTCAGGCAGATCACGTTGTCTTTAACTAGCTCTATAAATACAGGGTGTCCCCCAAAATGTATACACACTTTGAATGATTATAAAGTTAGTGTTTATTAACATGTAGTGTTAGTGTTCATTTTCAAAATGTAAAAGAATCTACAGAAATGAATAACTTTTTGCCAATGTCTATTTTCAAACTGATGACTGTTCTGGTTCAGGCACTGCTGATAGGCAAAGCAATGGAATTGCAAATATCAAGAATAATTTTGTTCAGTATTTGTGCGCCCTCAATTTCAACTCTTACTGGTTTTGTACTGTAAACTTTATTTTTTATATATCCTCATAAAAAACGTATAGTGGCACTTTAGAATAAATTTTCTTTGTTCAAAGCTTAGTCTGGCTTCGCCCATTATTTCAAATCAGTTAAACCTGAAAAGGAGTGAAAATTAAGTGAGTTCCCAGCTGTTAAAATGTGCATACATTTTTGGGGGACACTCTTTATAAGCAATTTAGTCTGTATCACAACTGGTTTGTTCGTTGTTACACTGGATAATAATTAAACTAATCTCTTGAGGTTATAAAACTTTGGTGAAGTTATCTTAAGTACTAAGCATGTAGGCACTTGACAGTAGTTTTTATTTTAAGCATTAATTAGAAATATTAAATTAGCCAATAATCTTAATATTCAATTCAACTGGCCATTCTAAAACTTCTGCTCTAAATTGTCAGTTCTAATATACAGTATAAATTGATTCAGCACTAAACTGTCATTGACCAGGTGTTGGTAAAGCTGTTCAGAAACTGTCAGTCTCATATGCATAGCTCATTGAAAGGCAATTTGCCAGGAGAAAATAAAATCCTTAAATTATGTGCACTTTAACCTAACAGTTACATATCTAAAAATTTATTCCAGGAAAATAATTAGATCAGTGTGCAAAGATGTATGTATAAATACTTTTATCATAGCACTTATACAGCTTTTAGGATAAATAGTATATTTATACAAGCTATGTATATTTATAGAGGATAAGTATAGAAGGATGATGTAGTTATATTTGTGACTTAAAAAGATATTCACCACACAGTCTGGGTCTGTATATGCACACACAGAAACACATGCTACATGCATATGTACACACATACACACAAACACATGTCACATATGTGATTCCATTTTACATAAATGTTTAAACAACCATGGAAGCAAGGAAAACTATACGATCATCAGTGGTAAACACTGTAAGGTAGGACTATGGATGACTTACAGTTTTCTGTAGCATTGAAATTTGTGTTTGAGCATGTACCTTGTTTTGAGTTTCCTAGAAGCAGGGATTCTTGTGTAAATGCTTTATTGAAGGAGAGCTCATGAAAAAACATGGAAGAAGGAATCAGGGTAGAAAAATTCCAGCTTCAGCTTCATCCAACAGGGAGCTTTGGAACATGAATAGCAATACAGAATAAGATCCATCTCCATGTCAGGGGCCAGCCCCTTGTACACCAGAGAGTCAGCCGTTGGTTGCAAGCCACTCAGAGGAGTGGGTGTAGCCTCCTGGGCAAGGCGGCTCCTATAGGTTGAGGACATTTCACTGGTGAGAGGAGCAGCTGTGAGCTATGAGTAACTAACACTTAAGGGAGCGGGGGGCATCAGAGTGGAATGCCAACAACATTCTCTGTAATCTATACTTTGCACTGCTCAGAACCTTTTGCTTTCTCAATCTAAGTTTAGTCCATCCAGGCACAGCTTCTCCAGAACTCTTATTGGTCACAAGAGTATGTCAGTTGGAACTACATGCCCCTCTGTTGCTATAGATTCCAAGACCATAACTGATACTCATCATCTCCCTCATCTGTCATCGGTATTAGACTTTCCCCTTCCCTGGAGACTTCTGGCAGCAGGTGACTTGCCTGGTGGTCTGACCTATTCCCAAAGAGCCTGTCCACTGCTTGGCATGTCCTTATTAGGACAAAGTTATTCCCCTTCCTCAGTTAAAACTAGTGGTGCCTCCTTGGGTCACCTGAGTGCCAAACGTATTCCTTCCTGCCCTGCACTATGGAGCAGCAGCCCCGCTTCCCCCAAATGATCAAGGTTAATGGCTTGGCTTTTATGGTGGCTCCTTCTTTGACTACTGGCCCATTGGCATATAAATCCTAAAGTGACTAGTGGCAGCCACAGCTTTGTGCTTAGCGGGGCTCTTGCTGGCCCCTGGTGGAAGTGTCTGCTCTCTGAGGCCCACAGCGCCCAGAGTTGCTAAGGACTGAGGCTCAGACTGTTCTAGTGGGACACTGGAAGGATAATAAATGAGATTATCCCTGGTTCTACCCTATACTACTGCTCCCATGTTTAATACCTACCAGAACCTCATTCTATCCATCGTTTTAAGGTATATACCAGAAAGATGGTGTTGTTGCAAATTAATCTGGGTAATATTTTCATCATAAATTCTTTTTTGTTTGCTAGCCCTCACCAATTTAGGGATTCTAAGGCTAATCCTAAATTATCTCATTTTATATGGATTTCTTTTTATCCCTTCCATCTATTGATACCTCCTCTTTATATCCCTGCTCTAGCCGGCCTTTTATTCAAGAACCATTTTTAATGTTCATTTGTGCCTTTTTCCCTACACTGTGAGCACCCAGGTGACAGTCACCCTTCTCAGTTCCTAGGGATTCTAAGGCTAATCCTAAATTATCTCATTTTAGGATTAGAACAGTACTGTGCACAGAGTCACTTCTCAATAGATAGTTGTAATAAAATAAACCATCTCAGATCTTGACTTTAAAGAGCTGATACATGTTTTTATTTATTTTATAGTCATCCCTTTCACCTTGCCACAATGACAAACTACCTCTTCCAAATTCAATACTCACTTTTTTCCTAAACTCATAATTCCCTGTAAATGTTGGTATAAAACCACATATAGGGCAGAAATACTATTCAAGACATTGGGTACCTTGCTTACCTGCTATAACATAAGCCAGCCCAAAACTTTCAGTCTGGTATTTTCTGTCTAGTATTATTTCCTTGAAGAGAATTACACAGTTTATACTTTCTCTGAACACTGGTACGAACTGTCCAGCACTCTGTAGAGTTTGTATTATGGAAATATTTTATCCCATCTGTCTGAAATTATATATTGCTAACGTGAGAGTCTATAAATCATAGATGATCTGAAAGAGGCATTCTAATGCTTAATGTATGTCTTAGTATATTCTAAGTCTGAGCAGTACAGTCACAGAAACTGTTTTTGCCATTAACCTTAGCAGTCAGTGACCTCATCTCTGAAGGTTCCCAAAGCATTTATCATTATATTTCACCACTTCCCAACCTCCTTGCCTCCGAATATGTCGTACGTTGTCATATTTTGTTTTCAGGCCCTCTAAGACTGCAGAGTATACAGTTCTCTATAAAAGTACTCAGTATATCATTAATCTAAATGTCTCGATATTTGTCATAAGGGACAAAATTGTTTTATTTTCAATTTCAGCCTGTTAATCTTACCTAGAAGCCTTTGTAACAATCCGCACCATTTATCTCCCATCTCAACCTATAAAGGGATCTGTGTTGTTGTTAGAAATTTTACATTTTGTAGCCCTTACTCATAAATCATCTACTTAGGCCCATAGTTATTTAATTTTCCTCTTCAGGTTACTCTCTCTAGGCAGACATATCTTCCAATGAGCAGTGTGAATAAGATTATTATGTTATGTATTTGCAGGTACTCTCAGCCTCATTCTCCTGATGAAGTATCTGAGGCTCAGTTTAAATAGGAACTGACTTAAGATAATATAGTTAACAAGTGTGAAGATGAATTCAAACCCAGATCTTTCTGTCCCCAAAGCCACGCTCTTTTCACTCTGCCACATAGTTTCCCAGGTAACATTTGCCTTCTTTCTGTGAACAGGTGTGTGCACCCAGAAATTCCTGAAGGGCTCACCATATTGGTAGCAAATTCAGGCATACATTCATTTGGCTTGACATATCTTCCAATGAGCAGGTCCATCACTACCCATTAATCAAGTCAAGTAGGCATAATGTTCAACCAGCTATGCAGAGTGTGAGTCCTAGAAGGACTCTGAAATATAACTTAAGAAGACAAGTATTCCTAAGACCCAGTGCCAATCACTACTATTCATGATGAAGTATTGTGATCACTAGCTGAAGCCTGACTTGCTTTACTATATCCGGTAGCATAAATGAGACATCAGTTCCTGCTCAACCTGTTAGACTCTGAGTCAGGTCACTCATCTCTCCTTGGACTTAATAAATGCAATGAATCTTATCTCTATAAATTATTTCTTTATATGGGGTATCAGGGATGAGAGTAGCTTTCTGTGCTCAAAGAGGAATACCTTCTAAAAATCTCCATCTTTATCCCACGGTTCTAATTCATAAATGGGTTTTAGGAGGTCCATGTTTATACATTTTTATACATGTATGCATTTTTCTTATAATTTATACATGCTTTCTTCAAATCCTCAAAGGTAACTGTGGTTCCTGACTTAGATATCCTAACCTTCAGCGCTTGCTCCATAATTTCTGCTCCTACTCAACTAACCTGAATTACAGTACAAAGGGTTTGACTTTGTAATTCTAGGTATGTGAGGACAGGAAGCAACCTTGGAGCTATAACTCTCCATCACTACATGTCCAGATATTTGGGAGATCCCCTGGTCTTCACCAAGAAATTGCCTTTGAGTACAGGAAAGAATTGGTATATTAATAATTAATGTTATAAATCAAATGCCACAGAGTAAATGTGACTTCCTTCAGCTTGTTTTTGGAATCTCTGTGTGAATGCAGTAAAAATAGGAAATGTAAAGCTTCCTGTATTCAGTGGCACCATCCCCTGTGACAGCTCTTTCCCCAAGGAATAGTCATTTTCTATCCTTAAAATATTAAGTACAGTGGGGCTTTGACTTACGAGTGTCCCGACTAATGAGTTTTTCGAGATACGAGCCGTCTCTCGGCCGATTTTTTTGCTTTGAGTTGCGAGCTAAAATTCAGGTTACGAGCCAGCTTCAGATACCCCACCGCTAGTTGGCGCAGCGAACGTCACAGTGAACGCCACAACATCAGCCCAGCATCACGTGTCTCACTCATTCACTTTTTGATTTGACATACGAGTAATTTGAGTTATGAGCTCTGTCATGGAACGAATTAAACTCGTAAGTCAAGGCCCCACTGTATCTTAAAATTTAAAGAAGCCTTAAAAATCCAACTTCCTACCCAAAGCAGGAATTTGATCTTACAATATCCCTTGCCGAGAGAAAGTCATCCTACCTACATTGGGGACCTCTCAATAAGGAGGTCGTGATTTAGTTTGTAAGGCAGCCTCATTGTTTTAGAGAGTCTTAGGTATGCAGACCTTCACTCTTTTGAGGTAAAATCTGAACCTACTTAACACTAATTCAGTTGATTATTTAATCAAATATTTATTGAGCACCTACTTTGTGACTGGTACTATGTCTGACTCTGGAAATACAAGGCAATTGTGAGAGACACTCTCCCTAAGCTACTGGAGATTATACATCTAGCTACTGATTTTTCTGGAAGTGAGCCAGACTGAGTCAATATCCTCTCTCACAGGAGAGTCTCAACATTTGAGGTTATGATCAAGTTTCCTCAAGTTGTGTCTATTTCTGGGCTCTATGGCTTCATTGGAAGTGTTTTACAGACCCCTTCATTATCCCAGTCAGCCTCTTCTATGTGGGATTCTGTTTCTCAATGGCCATCTGAACAAAGTGTTGCCCAGAATGAAACATAAAACTGAAGTCTGATTGATTTATGGAGCAGAGCCTCAATTGAAACTTCAAAAACTTTCTCCAGATGATACTGATGTTCAATTAATTTCTGATCAGTGACGAGAACAGTGAGATCCATGACAAATGCCAATGTGTCTGTCCAAATACTCAACCAGTCAAAGCACAGCCCACGTTCTCTCCCATAGACACTACTGTTTTACGTGATGGTGATGAACCATCACTACTGAGCTCTTACGCCTGCTTCTGAGCCAAGCAGCCCAGCTAGATGCAGGCTTCCATCTCCAGACTCATAACCACACCCTCTGCCTAGTCCCACTGTTGTCAGTCACTCCACATATTGATACTGAGAATACTCCCCAGTAAACTTCCTGAAGAAAACATGTCAGAGTTTATTTCCTGGGAAATCTAGCCTAAGACAGGGGCCCACAAAGGTTCAGGTTAAAGTAAGTTCAATCCAACAAACTTCTAGAGCTAAAATGGCTCTTCAGAGTAGTCCCATGCTCCTGCAAGTAGGCCAGGCTTACATTCCCCACTTTGCCCAATCCTTGCATGGCAGCTCCATTTAACTGTTAACAGATCATGGATTGCTCATACACCATGGGTTCCCTATCTTATATTTATTTCTCAATAGGTTCATGACTGGTGTTTGAATTATTCACCCCTATTTACATTCAGCAATTCTCTCCAATGTGATCTGATCATCTCTGAATATTTCTAGGCATATCAAAAAATTTCTATCTAACAACACAAAAGTCCCAACCAACAAGGAGATTGAGTATCTAAACCCTATGGGTGATGATCCAGAGCATCTACTCCAGTCCCTGAGTGACTATGCAGAGCAGAGACCCATCTACTTACACAGGACATGTGCATAAATGAAAATAAACCACGTGTGTGTGTGTGTGTGTGTGTCTGTGTGTGTGTGTGTGTTCAACACAAAGAGTTCATGGTTAATTTCATGGCCTAGACACTACCCTGCCTAATAAACCTATTGAACAACTTTGCTGGAGATGAACAAATGAAAATGAATGTGAATCACAATGTATGATAGGGGCCTTCTCCACCTTTTTCAGTGTATGCACTTCTCTATTCCCTGTATGATGACAGAGTTCCAAGAACTGATTCCATGTACAGTGTTCTCTTCCCATTCCTTCCTGATTCTCAAAGTGTGTTCCCTAGACCACCATCAGCAGCATTATCTGGAAACCCGTCAGAAGTACAAATTCTCAAGCCAATCCCAGACCAATTAAATTAGGAATCTCTGGGCAAAGGGCCCAGCAATGTGTGTTTTAAAATCCCTGCCAGGTAATTCTGATTCACGGTAAATTTGAGAAGCACACTGCTCTAACTCATTTTCTTAATTGCTTAGACAATGTTCCTGTCATCCAAGCCAAAGCTGTGGGATCATTTCATTATCTTTCTTGCTTCTGGTTGCCCCATATTACACTTTATATTCCTCTATTCTACCCATTTTCATATTATAGTTTACAATTCCTAGAAATGTGTCTTTGCTCGATTATGCTCCCCTCTAGGGCAGGTGTTAACTAATTGTTATTTGTGCATACCCAATGCCTTACATGGTTCTGACACATAATGAATACTAAACAAACTCTTTTCATTAATAAATATGCAGCACATGTTATTTTCAATAAATATTTATTTCTGGGCATATTAAAAATTTGTCTATCTAACAGCAAAAGACAGACAACCATGAAAATAAATGCAATTCAGAGATGCAGATGCTATGACAAAATATTATTAGGAATGATTTCTTTGTGTCCAGCACTCTCCTCAGTGGTGCGCATGTGTCAATTCACTCAGTCCTCACAGTAATCCCATGAGGTACAAGTCTAAGAAAGGAACACATTATTAAGGGAAAATATATCTTTTGTGTAGTATTATTTTTAATGAGATCTTTGGTTGTACAAGGCAAGACCATAGCCCAGTCTGGGATAAGGAAGATAAAACAAAGGTAACTAAAGTGAAAGATAATGTAAAAGACTAGCCTCCTTGGAGATTGATGTTTTGATGACTGTTGTTTTTTTTTTAATATTCCATGCATAAACTGGGAAGATATAATAAACTGATATACGGTAAATGTTTTTAAAAAATCAATAAACTCTTTGCCCAAAGAGTAACTCGCTAAGAGTGGAACTTTAGACACTGGGAACAGGAAGGGAGATATTGGGGTAAGACAATCAACCTGCTTTACCTTTAAGGTTATCTTCCCGTCCTTTCTCAAAAATACGGAAAACTTTTTTCCCCATGTGGTACTTCAATTAACTTTTGTTTTATAACCTGGAAGTGTTGTTGAAAAGTAGTGGATTTTAATACTGTTAAAACACAGAAGAATTCTCTGGATTCCCTATTTTGAACTTATTTCTCAATAGGTTCATGACTGGTGTTTGAATTATTCACCCCTATTTACATTCAGCAATTCTCCCCAATGTGATCTGACCATCTCTGAAAGGCTATATTATCAAGCAAGGAAAAAATCCATAATATTGAGCATCTGAAATGATTTTGTAATTAGCATGACAAGATTTTCTATAATGTCCCATTACTTATAACTATGAAAAAAACTGGAAATAAATTGAGCTCCAAGTGTTAAGTAGATCCTTTTTCAGCATGTGTGAGAGAAACTATGCACTATCCATATGTTACATATATCAGAATGCCTATTGGTATCAGAAATGTAAAGCTAGGTACCTTTGAATTACAGAAATCCCAGGAATACAAAGCAAGCAGTGTGGTAGATTGTATGGGTTGTAATGGATAGGCCCCGTTCTTCACCTCTCCCTCTATCCATACCCTTTGTTATGTGATTCTGTAGTTTGCTCCATGTAACAAAGTAGAGTAAATTTCCTTGCCCTCTGACTTTGTGTTTGGCTAAGAGGCTTGTTTTGGTCAATGGAGCAAAGCAATGGTGACAGTAGTCTTCAGTTCTGAGACTAGGCAGCAAGAGAGAGGCCTTGTCTGGTTCAGTTTGCTCTCTCTCTGCCATCTCTCTAAGAAGAGCATGCCCAGACCACAGGTACCAGGAAGAGGATGGGAGACCCAAGGACCAGAGCCACCGCAAGTAGCTGCCTAACCAAGCTTCTTCTAAGTGAGCAAGCACCCACCTCCACAGACATGGTGTGAGAAGTAAATGCTCATGGCTGAACGCCAGGGGTGTTTGATGCTAGTATGCAGCACTACCATGACCACCACTGACTGACACAGGTGTCTATCTGTTTTTGTTCCAAGATAATTTCAAATGCAAACCTGAAAGTTAGCAAATAACGATAACTGAGTTTCACCTTGAAATGTGCCTAAAATAGGAAAACTAGAAACAAGGAAACCAGAAACAAAGACTAAGAAATATAAATGGCTCCATGAATTGGCTTTCATTTCAAAGAGAAGGGAGAAGAATCCGGTTCTCTCAGTGCAACTCAGGGGCTCCGGCTTGACACTTTTAATTAAAAAGACATTAAAAAATTAACACAGAACGCTTCCCACGTTGCTCCAGGGCATCTCATGAAAGATTGCCGCTTCGCCACCAGAATGCATAATGTCTACTAGTATGTCCAGGCCCATCTGCGTCCTTCCGTGGGAGAGAGTGTGTGTCGGCGCCTCCAGTGAGCAACTGTCCTGTGAGGCTTAATTTCCTCAGCACTGATAACGTAAACGCGATCTGGCAGAATAAATGAGCGGGTGATTTCAAAACACACATTTTTGATCTTCTGCCATATTCCTGACAGAAATCATAACAGTCAAAATATTTTTCACTACCAAGAAAGGAAAGAGGCCTATTTGAAAAGGCACAATCCTGTTTTTTTCTGAGATGTTGGGGGGCATAACTTCTTGGGCAGTGCTACTAAAGCGCTAATCTACATACAAATCAAGATATCATGTTAAATGTACAGCTGTCCCCCCTTCTTTGTTAGGGGGGTGTTTCCACAACCCCAGTGGACACCTGAAACCACAGATAGTACAGAACCCTCTATATACTGGTTTCTTTTCTATAAATATATACCTATGGTAAAGTTTAGTTTATAAATTAGGCACAATAAGAGATTCACAACAATACCTAATGATAATATAGAACAATTATAACAATATACTGCAATAAAAGTTATGTGAATGTGGTATTAATAAGTAAAATATGGGTTATTTGAATGCAAGCCCTGTGATACCAGGAGTCCATCTGATAACTGGGATGGCTACTCGGGGACTGATGGGTAGGTAATGTTTACATCACAGATATGCTGGACCAAGGGATGATTCCCATCCTGGGTGGGATGGGGCAGGAGAGCTGCAGAGTTTATCATGCTACTCAGAAGAATGCACAATTTAAAACTTATGAATTGTTTATTCCTGGAAATTTCCATTTTATATTTTCGGACTGCAGTTGACCACAGGTAACTGAAATGGTGGGAAGCAAAACCTCAGATAAAAGACTACAGCAGATTCTGATGCAGTGGGGAAGGAAGGAGTTCAAAGACTGTGAATTTCCTGTGTGTGGCTGGTGCTGCTGGTCCAGATATCTCTAGAGGGTTATTCTTTACATACAAGGAATCACTATGAAATGAAGTTATCCTAAACTTTAGAAATGATTTTAAGTAGTAGGAGAGACTATAGAGTATTAGAAGAAAGAGTTCAGAGTCAACCTAACTGGTTAAGTAGGGGACTCAAATTATGCCTATTCATCAATGTGTTGTATATTTTTAGGCACATATCATTCAGCCTCCATTTTTTGGCAATAAAATGGCAATAACCATCATGGAAAATGATTTAATTTACAGAAAATCTTGCTAAATGGTTGTCAGTCAATAATGTGAGTTCCCATTTTTAATATAGTAAAATTTCAAGTAACCATAATATCACTTTTCCTAATTAACTGTCTGCCATCATATGTTTGGAAAGGAGTTTATTCTTATTCTGTTTCATGTTTGTTTGTTTATTTTGTGACAAAATCCTTTAATCATAAAGAAACATGGAGATAAGACTTTGAGATGTCTGAGATGTTTAAATGTTATCCATTTGATAAAATATTTTATTGATGGCACATTCTTTGCTAAAAACTGTGATAAGTGCTTTGAAGTATACCAAAGACAAGATTTCACACCCTGAAGGAAGCTAAATTCTAGAAAGGATAAGATTGGACTATGTTTGAATGGTGTTGTCCTCCTCTCTAATCTGTTTAAGACTCCCCAGTAATTCTGAGACCGAATATATTTTATTAGTATTGTCCCTGCATTTTTAAGAGGTATAAGGTTTTGTAGGATCAATTATTTCCCCATAGAAAGACATTACCAAAGCTGCCTTGATCAACTACTCTGTTGTATAGAAAAGGTGAAGTAATCTTCATGCCTTTCAAACTGGATTCTTCCATATCTAAGCAGTCCTAAATGTAAGTCACTGGTCAAATATCTTTTTAAACCAATAGGACAAAATAAAGGCAAATTTTATCACTAAACAATTCTTAGTGTATATTTCTTAATGGAAAAATGTTGAACTAATGGATTCTTGGAAGTAACTTCTTAGTTCTTGAACCTTGGGCAGATCATGTAACATCAGTAACCCTCACAGCCCTCATCTGTACAGTAAAATTAAGAATATCTACTTTATATAATTTAGGAGGAACATAATAATTGTCCAATAAATGATGGCAGTTAGTTGTTATTCCTTGATCACTTTTTCTTACCCTTTTCATTTAAGATAGCAGGTATCTTGAGGCGACAAAAGTTAGAAAAATTGGTTCAGACAGTTTTACTTTGCAGTCTCCCATGTAAAACACAAAGATGAATGTGGGGCTTTACTGACCTGGAACTTTTTATTAAATTCAATCATTCCTCTTTTGCTTGTCAGCACACTCTCCTTGTGGACCCCCTACTTCCTCACAGAGATCTTATATCCCAGCTAAGCTATATATCCACTTTGCTGTTACAAAGAACTTTGCCCCCAGAATTGGAAAGCCCCCCACCTACATTCTGTCCCCACCCCTAACCTGTGCCAGCAGCTGCCAGAACTGGTGAGGTGCCCAAGAGGTCCTTGACTAATAACAAAGCCTGAAGCTATGAAAAACTCACGCGTTGGAAGGCTTCTCAGGAAATGAATTGCAGAGATGTGAAACCTAGGCTCAGGGATGGGATATTATTTTCAGCTATGAATGCCAACCTTGGGCTTCTCTAAGTTAGCAGCGTTTGTAATTCAATTATGAACACTCATATTATATATCTACAGACTTGTAACTGGATTAAACCAAAGGATAGCGAACCCATGCATCACCTTCTAATATTGGTATGAAAAGGTCAAAGAGAATGTGGGAATTTGAGAATATTTATGTTTTTGTAATAGTTGTTTTTCTTAATGGGTTTGATTTAGATTCCTAGTGTAGCCAATTGCCTCCATTTATTGAGTACCTACGGTGCTTTGTGTACATATTTATCTTATTTTGACCCTTAAAATAACATGAAGAAAATATAGTTTTATCATTCCAATTTACAGATGAGGAAACTGAGACTGAGAGTGGCGAAATATAATTTTGCCCACATCAGAGAACTGTAAAGTGGTAACGCTGGAATTTATAGTCTCTCCGACTTCAGGACCAGTACTAACCCCAACATATAAAATTGTTTATATATTATAACACCAATGTATTAAGAGAGGTCCCCCTTTTCCACTAGAAAGTGAACTTTGGAATTGGTGAAATAGGGAAAAACAAATAAATGTCAACTTCCAGGCCAGCTCTAATCACCATGATAGCTTCTCCTTTCAGATCTTTCATGAAAATTGCACATAAAACATTTGGCTGATTTTAGTTTCCCATACTATCCATATATCCTTATCCAATGTATAGGGAAAATGGTGAACTAATGAGCAATAGAATATCAAGATGGTTGAAATCAAGGAAGATGGCTGGAGAGTGGAGATTTTGGAGAAGATTCAGAAAGTAAGGGACAATTGAGGAATGGATGATTCTAGTAGGTCTATAAATTCATGAAAGAAATTGCTACATGAAGAAAATTCATTCTATTAGCAACAAACAATAAAGCCCTCCCTTCAAGAGATCTGCTTTGCTGGGAAATATTTCCTTAAAATCTCTTCAGGGCAGGATTGGGAAGGGAATGTGGAGAGGTGGAAGCCAGAGGAGGGGAAGATGCTACCCCAAGAGATAAGGAGCAAGAACGTGGCAGATGGAAGGAAAACAAGAACCTACAGATGCAGCTTGAAGACAGGAAAAATGTTGGATGGGGAATGTGCAAAATGAGATGGAATGTGCTTTCTGAGGTGACCACAGGCCATTATCTCAAGGCTTTTCAGTAGAGACTTCCAAAAGTACTGAACCTAATGAACAGGTGGATCCTTGTCACAACTGATGACACTGGCCAAGAGAACATCGACTTTGAGTCACATGTAGCTACTGTCTAGCCCACAAGAGTAAAGGATTCAGACTATACCTGAGGTGGGTGGAATTAGATCTTTGATTCCTCTGAAATGGTCAGTGCTTAAACCTCTCACATGGCCCATGCCTTATACTGTATTGATCACATGGCTCTGTCCTCATCGTATAGCTTCTGTTGGGTGATAAAATAAATGCACTGTGGCAAGATTCACTTTGGAATTATCTTTGTACACCATTTGATGTCTAGCAGATAAAGTGCTTCAGACATTTTATATTGACAAATAATAAGTTAATGTTCGAGTATATTTGGAGTCTAGATTGCACTTCACACCTATGTGTCCTCTCTGAATCTTAGTTTCTCCAAGTGTGAAATTGAAATGATAATATCTACTTCACAGGGCTGGTGTAAAGATAAAAAAGGATAATCTTTGTTTGTATGTATGTATGTATGTATGTAATGCACATGAAGCATTTGGAACAGTACCTAGAATGAGAAAAGTGCACAAATCATAGGTGTTGCTGGTATGTTTGTTACAAATATTTATAAAGATATGTTGACTGTGATCTGAAGTCCAATTCCATGGATTGGAAATCAAGAGCTCTCATAACATTCCTGCCAATCCCCAAGATTGGTTTTCTCTTAGCTCTGCCTCCTCATTCCTACACCCAAGCTTGCTACCATTCAAAATTAATATGAGTATAAAATAGAGTCCCTTCACAACTTCTCTCATTAACCAACTCTTCCTGTCTTCTCACACACATACACTAACATTTATGTATATTTGAGAAAATTCAGTACTTGAGGGTTATGAGGGGGTGTCACCTTGCATAACATGTAGCATCTCCTACCATCATTTAGTCCCATCCCCCATCTTCCTTTTTCTTATTTTCCTCTACCCTCCCTCTGAAGAATGGCAAGAAAATCTGTTCCCTTAAGTAGTACAGAGCAGTAAAGCTCATAGTTCGGTCTATTGGTTCCGGCCTTCCATTCTAAGTGTTTTTCCCAACAAATAGAGCTGTGTTCCTCTATGGAATCCTGGTGAATAAAACATTCTCCCCATTCTTATATGTTATTACTACATAATAAGGAACTCTCTGATGGTGAGTTTCATTAAGCCTATAATAGGCTTGCCAGGACAGCTACTGAGATTTTCTCCTTCTCTAGGGTTCTTCACCAGTTGATGTATATTAATGTGTATGTGCAGAAGGGAGCTTGAGATGCTCTATTTCCCAGCCGGTCTAATAATATAAGATCTTGACTTTATAAGAGGGGTCTTGCGTAAATGATCTCAGGTAGAAGAAGTTGGATTCACCTAAGCTCTGACAGCTTCAGATACCTAATTAATGGCAAAGACAAGAAATGGGGTTGCCTGACCCCTAGTCCTGTGTTCCTCCCACTATATATTACATTATACCCAATGCCCTAGATCAACCAAACCTCTGTAGAACTCTGATTACAGACCAGGAAGTGCCTTCCTTCCTGTTCAAGGTTGACCTCAAACTTTGAAGTCATTTATTCCTTTTTTGTTCTAAAAAAAAAAGAAGGCATGCTTTTCTTTTAAAATGATGCAGTGTTTGGAAATATCCTCATGAAAGTTCTTTCCTTTTTTCAAAAATAAATCTCAGAGTCTGGTTTTGTTTGTTTGTTTGCTTATTCTTGGTGAGGTTGCTGTTCAAAAGAACCCGATGCACTTGGGTTGTGCAGCCATCTGCCACTACATGCTCACGTACTGCGGTTTAAAAAAATCTCGCTACCCTGCCTTTGATATAGAAGAACCACATGGAGTTGAGTCATATGCTGTGGAGAGAACACAGCTAATTATGGCATGTGCTGGGCCCAGAGAAGATGTTAACTGCTACATAATTACTACTGCAATCCAAGGGGACAGAGTCATGAAAATCCAGTTAATATAAAGAAGTCAACATAAAAATTCTAATCCACAAACTACTGAAATATAGTCCCATTCTTGAACTTCTATTCCCATAAATGTCTAAATTTAAGATCTGGTTTTTCATTAGGGATGTCCATGATCTTGAAGTACTTTTTGTCATTAAATAAAATGGTGTTTTAACAATGCAGGGTTTTCATTATTTGAATGAAGATGAAAGGATGTAGCACTAGCCCAGGATACACAAGACCTTGGTTCTAGCCTCATCTCTTTAATTGAAAGGTCAAGAGACCTTGTACCAGTCACTTAGCTTGGGGAGGAGAGGTAGGCTGGAGGAAAGATAGTTGGAGGAAGGTTGGTTGACAGAATGTCTAAAGTTTCCCCTCCTGACAAATAGAAATAGTTCATGTCAAAAAAGTTATTGACCATTAAATTCATGTCTAGCAAGTATTTGTAATTTGAAGATGAATAAACATAGTCTAATAGCCAATTTTGCAAGGTTATTACACTTTTTCTGACTGTCCCATAATTTAGAAAGCTCATCTATCTATATAATAAAGAGCCAGGGTCATAAAGACCGATTATGACAGAAGGCTGGACCAGACCGGAAGTCAGTGCTGGGTTGCCGTGGCCACCCAGCACTGACTGGGACTGCTGCGGGCACCCAGACTCAGCACTGACTGCCTAGGGCAGTGATGGCGAACCTATGACATGCGTGTCAGAGGTGACATGCGAACTCATTTGGGGGGTTGATTTTTCTTTGTTAAATGGCATTTAAATATATAAAATAAATATCAAAAATATAAATCTTTGTTTTACTATGGTTGCAAATATCAAAAAATTTTTATATGTGACATGGCACCAGAGTTAAGTTAGGGTTTTTCAAAATGCTGACACGCCGAGCTCAAAAGGTTCACCATCACTGGCCTAGGGGGCTGCAGATCAGGCCCGGAGAGGGGCCTGCAGAGAGCAGCGTCTAATCCGTAGACTCTGTGGCAGCCGTTGATCAGAACTTGCCTCTCTTTCTCTCCCGGCCTGGCCAACAGCTGCTCCTCCATTTCTCTCCAGGCCTCCACAGAGGCTGCTGATCAGCCCCGCCTTTCTGATCAGGCCCCGTTGATAGGCCAAGAGATGATGACTGGCATAGAAACTGACCAATCAGAACCAAATTGTAAGGCAGAGGAGGGCAGTTGGGGGTGAGATCAGGCCGGCAAGGGAGGGCAGGTAGGGGTGATCAGGCAGGCAGAGGCAGTTGGGGGTGAGATCAGGCCAGCAGGGGAGAGCAGTAGGGGTGATCAGGCAGGCAGGCAGTTAGGGGTGATTAGGCAGACAGGCAGAGGGGTTAGAGGCAATCAGGCAGGCAGGCAGGTGAGTGGTTAAGAGCCAGCGGTCCCAGATTGTGAGAGGAGTGGGATCAGGCCTAAATCAGTCAGACATTCCCCAAGGGGTCCCCAACTGCAGTGGGTGCAGGCTGGGCTGAGGGAAACCCCCTTTGTGTCTCCAATGCTATCAGTTGGAAGCCGCAGCAGTAGCCACCCTTCTAGGGAGACCCCATTGAGAGGAGCTACTCCTCTCCCTTCCTCTCTGAAATCAATAAACAAAACATTTTTTAAAAATCCAGTCACAGCATATTAACCAAATAAGAGTTTATTTTTCTCTTATGTAATAAGGTGTAAAGGAGGGTAGTGCAGGGCTGAAAGAGCTGCTCATGAGAACCCTCAAATACCAAGACTTTTTCTCTCTCTGAACTGCTTGTAGGTGTTGCCCTTTGTGTTTCCCTCATCTTTCTACCTACAACTCAGGTAAAGGTTGAGCGACCTTCTCATGAGAATGATAGTGGCACAGTCTGAACCAAAAGCTCTATCCAGTAGACTTCCCCTAACCATATATTTCATTGGCCAAAAACAGGTCCTATGGCCAGGCAAGGCTTTGCTAAAAGGAATTCTGTAGAGGAAACTAGAAAGTTGCTGCTTCTCCAATAAAAACCAGATTGCATTAATTGAAAGCAGAGAGAACCAATATGCAGGAAACTAACAGTGCCTGTCACCATCCATCTTTTCATACACCCTCATAGCTAGCTGTCAGCACAAAACCTGATCTAAAATTCATGGATTTTTTTGTTAGGGTACAAGAAATTACTGACTAGTGCTAATTCCAATTCAAAGCTTCCAGTTCTTTTCTATGTTACTCTATGAGGTTGCAACTCAGAAGGGAAAAAAAAAAGTGTGCAGGTTTGACACTGTAAGTTTTTAAGATTAACAGCCTGCCTCAGACATGTATGAGGCCACAGTAATTATAATGCTTTATGTATAGAACTAGAGGCCCATTGCAGGAAGATTCCTGCAAGAATGGGGCTTCCTGCAGCCAGAGCGAAGCAGAGAAGGGAGTGAAACCCGCCGAGGCGGGCTTCGCTCCCGCCTCCACCACCCCGCTTGCTTCCCTCTCGCCTCCGCCTCCCCGCCTGCTTCCCTCCCGCCTCCGCCACCCTGCTTGCTTCTCCACAGCTTTGCTCCCTTCTGCAGCGCTTGGCTTCCTTCTACATTGTCTTCAGTCTTTGCTCTGCACCTGTGTATACAAATTAACCGCCATCTTTGTTGGGTTAATTTGCATACTCATCTGATTGGCTGGTGGGCATAGCGGAGTGACACCAATTTGCATGTTTCTCTTTTATTAGTGTAGATTCCCCATATCCTCCAAAGTGTGAATGGGATGGGTTTGAAAAATGAAGTTATTGTACTTCCAAAGCTTGGCAAACTAATCTAAAATATATAGCACCTTACAAGCAACCATGCAAAGCTGGTATCAGGTTGCCTAAGAGAAGATCAGTGTGAACAAGAAGTTCCAACCAAATATCTTCCTTAAAGTGTTTAAAGAGTGATGGAAAACAGAGAACACTGAGGACTTTCCAAAGAACTGAGTGTCTCGTCCACAGGCACTGGGGTGCAGAGGGACATCTGGCTTATGAAGAAGGGACTCTGCAGCATGTTGCTTGGCCCCAGGAGGAGAAAGTGACACTCCAGTATAGGCTTAGGTGGATCCCCCAAAAGTCAGATGTTGAAGTCCTACCCCCATATCTCAGAATGTGACCTTATTTGGAAGTAGGGTCACTGCAGATACAATTAGTTGAACTGAGGCCATACTGGAGTAGGGTGAGGCCATAGTCGACTAGGACTGGTATCCCCATAAAAAGGGGAAATTTGGACATAGGCACAGGAAGAGTGGCATGTGAAGATGAAGGTAGAGATCAGGGTGATGCTTATACAAGCCATGAAACTCCACAGAGTGATAGCAAACCACCGAAAGCTAGGATGGAGGATCGAACTGTCTGTCACAGTTCTCAGAAACCAATACCTTGATCTTAAGGTTCTAGCCCCTCAAACCATGGGAGAAAATATATATCTGTTGTTTAAGCCACCAAGCTTGTGGTACTTTATTACCACAGCCCTAGCAAATGAATAGATTCCCTAAAGAAAGGTGGTGCTGGTTGGCTTTGGCTTTTTTCACCTAGAGAACAGATCTAAAGACAGACCTAAGCAAACAGTGGTTTTCCACGGTATCTTCATCATGCACTTTACCTACTCTGATGGTTTAGCAGTGCTACTAAGTTAGTCTACAAAAGAAATATGAGAATCTGAAAAGACTCTCTAGTTTGTGTTTAGTAAATTCCATACGGAAATTGTTTTGGAGGATAGTGGGGGAGGCCATGGTTGCAATCAGATATTAAAGTTTGATTTCCTACTATGCTGATTAATTGACTGAAGGACTTTGGCAAGTCACCTAATCTCTCTAAAATTCAGTTTTCCTTATCTTTAATTTGGGAATAATATCTGGCCCAAAGAAATGTTCAGAAGATTAGATACAGCAACTTACATGCTTAGTTCTATGGCTGGCACTTAGTGACAGTTTAGGAATTATGATAATGTGAATTCTTCTGAATTATATCTAGAGGTGGTGTTTCAATAGAAGAAAATATGATTTCTGAGGTGTAGTCAATTCTCAATAATCTATGGTAACAAGAAAAGATTTTTGTAGTACGTAATATCATTAATAATCTAAAAACTGCATTTTCCAAAATCAAAATCTTTATTGTTTTTATTATAAAACTTACATATGCTCACTATAAAATTTTAATTCTATAAATATGAGTACGGTGGAATTTTAATTTTATACTTCCAAACTCTAATATTCAGTAATTATTTTTCATATTCCTTTAGGTATGTCTGTATGTATGTTTAATAAACATGTTGTTTTAAACAAAATGAATCATATTATATATGCTGTTCTACAGATTAAATCAGCTCTGTTCAGTAATATATCTTAAACCTTTCCTACCATTACATATTATAAATAATTTCTCATTGTTTTAAAGTATTTATAATATAATGTCCCAATGATATACAAAAAAAAAGCCAAAAAAACACAACTATTTACCTAGGCTGTTTAAACATTTAGATTGTTTGCAATTTGTAAGAATCACAACAGTAAACCACAATAAGTTAAAACTACACTTTGGCGAATAGTACCTATTTTCTCCAATCTTTTGAGAATAAATTAAGGCATTGTTGGAAGGGAGGAAAGAAAAGTAGGAAAGAATAAGTTAAAAGTTTGTTAATTTATCTAATAATTTGGTGTGTATAATGTCAAATAATATATTTGAAAAACCTTATGTATAATTTTGTCTATAATTTTTCTGGGTGAGAATTTACTGAATTTGGTGGCATTTTTGGAGTTTGCATAACCTCAGATAAAAGCTACACAATCCAATAAAATTGGTATTCATTAAAAATATGATGAATCTAATCAAATGAATTTAGTCCCAGGTTTCAAATTCTATACAAAAAATTTACCAAATCAAAGCATAAAGTTATAGTTATTAAAACATTGTGGTGATTGTGTCAGGAATAGACACATAAATTGGAACAGAATATAAAAGTCTCAAAATGAACATATGTAAGAATTTATTAAGTGATAACGGTGACACTTCAACTTGGAGGTAAAATTATGTGCTACTCAAAATGCAGTTGGAAAAATTAGATATCTACCTGGAGAGAATAAGCGACATATTTTAATTTATACTCAAATGAAAGACTCAAATGTATAAAAAAACTTTAAAATTATTAGAAGGAAATAGATGCTAGTAAGAAAAATTATGATTAAATTAAGAACATAAAGCACTAGAAAAAAACTATAGGATATACATATATTTCCCATACATAAGAGAAAGTCTTTCTAAGCAACACACAAAACTCAAAGGACATAAATACAACAATTGGTAGAATTTACTACCTAAGTCATTCAACTTAGATACCTTGAAAGATATCATTAAGATCTTCAGAAGACAAGGAACAGTGGGAGAAAAATGTTTATTTAAAAAGTCAATACTTGATATTAAAAGTTCTTACAAATTTTTAAGAATAGAGTAATAAACCACTAGAAAAATGCACAAAAGATTTGGACAGTTCAAAAATACAAGAAGCAAATCACCACTGAACATGAAAAGATACTCAACCTGTAGTAATTGAAGAATTTGGAATAATTAAAACAACACTAAGATACCCATCAGATTTACACAAATTCTGCCATTGGTAAAAGTGCAAGTGCAGGAAAATGAACACTTTCATACACTCTATGTAGAAGAGCAAACAGAGCCTTATTGCAGTGTAATTTCAAAATGTGCATCAAATTCAAGTGCATTTATACTTTGGCCTAGCAGTCATACCTTGCAGTTTCTCTCCCACAGACTACTCACTTCTGCTTAAAAATACGTTCGCAAGGGTGTTACAGCATTATTTTCGTTGTTACCTGTATGACACATGCCAACTACCAAAACACATAAAATGGGTGACAAGATAACTAGAGGGCTCAGGAGGGCAAAAATACCCAGGAGAAACCTTGCTTGAGTGGATGCTCTACTATTCAGTTACTACTAAAAAGACTGGAGGAGATGTATGAGAAGGGACAAGACTTTTCCAGACACTCCCTCATTTCCAAGAAAGATCCAAATTCTGTATACTGAACATTCATAGTCATGCTTCTATTTTGTACCTTAATCTGTGCTTCTTTTCCATTTAAAATCAAGACAATACTTCAGAAAACTTAAAAGAAAAAGCTATCACATCAATGCTTTCTAGTACTGATGTCAAAAGCCAAAACGAATACTGACTATACACTGAAAACTACATACTGAATACTGACTACACATCTTCAACTGAAAACACACTCTTTTGGAGCAGAATACAAAGTCACATATTCGCTAAAGCTTGAGGGTAGAGCTATCATCAAGGAAACAATGTCCTTTTGGCCATGGACAGAATTATATCCTCACCAATAGATGACTATAATAATCTTTTCTCTGCTGTTTGTTAAAGGTCCATGAGTTGTAACTTCTACAGTCATGTTTATCTACCTAATTATATAGTGCAACCTGTGTTTGGAAAGTTAGCTTTGTTTTATTATAGTTTCCCACAGACAAAACAAAAATCTTGGTTGAAACTTATCCATTGAACAAAAAAACGACTACTATTTTCCTATTCAATTGATACCGATGTTGGATTTAAACACTGAAATGATGATAGCGATGCCTGTCCGGCTGAGCAGAGATTAAGAGATTTTAGGCTTAGAAATATCACCATATCCCCTCTTCCAAACGAATTCATCAGTAGGATATGAAAGTCAGTTTCTTAGGTCAATGGGGAGACACCATTCTCAGGCCTTCTAATCACACACCTGCTCCCAACCACTACTCACTCATTTGACTTATCCTTTCTCCCCAAACCAAAGGAACACTATTACCCTAGGATGGCACAGTAGCTTCCCTTTCTCACAGTTAGCACTCCCACAGAGCTTCTGGATCCCAGCACGGTACACTCCTAGAGTTGCTTGCAAAGAGGATCTCCACTTACCTGTGTGAGGACGACTGGATATCCAGGAGCGTAGTGATTAAGGACTGTCATGTCAAGTTGGACTACTGAAGGGAATCCCAACTCTGCCATTTAATTGGGGTGTCCTGGAGCACAGACTTAACCTCCCTCAGCATCAGTGTCTTTACCTGTAAAATGGGAATAATAAAAGTACTTATGTAACTGGAAAATCAATGGGTCTGTGCTGCCTGTCACTACCTAAGCCAAGTAAGCAGAGACAGGGGTGAATCATATATGAGTTTATTCTAATACTGCCCGCAGCATGGGAGAGCAGCAGCAGGTCATCCACAAAAATCTGCTCTACCTCTCCCGATAACCCAGCTGCTTATATTGGGTAGAAGGACAAAGATTATATGGGGAAGTAGGCAAAAGGTTATGCCAAATGGGCAGTTAACAGGTAATGCAGGCTGGAGATTTGCAAAGGCCTGGGGGTATGCAAAAGGCTGGGGGTTTTCAAAGGGCTGGCAGTTCTGGTTTCTGCAACAAAGTTGTTAATCTTTCCTTGATAATAGGCAGCTCCCTGATGGGGAGGATGGGCTGCTCCCAGATCCCATGTCCAACTCTCAGCCAGGTTAGAATGTGCTTTCTTTAATCAGAACAAAACAATCACGGTTAACAGAGTATGATTAACATTTCTTATAATTATAGATGGTCTCCAATACTCTATTTCTGCCCCTATCATTTACAGGGTCAGCAAGATTATCAAATTGACTGGTGGTACCCAGTACATAAAAGTACCAAAAAATATCAGTTTTTCATTCCTAGCATTCTCATTATCTACCTGCATACCCCCTGCCTTGGCCAGGCTTACTCAGTAGAACCGTTACACAAATCCCTCAAGGCCAAGGTACTGCTTACAGGTTTCCTTAGGCCACGGTCAAGTACCACACTGAAGGCAACTCTACCAACAGAGAGATGAGCTGGACAAGTTCCACCCAGAGACCCTGCCATGCTTGTACTCCGCTCCCTCCCCCACCCCCCCGCTTCGATTTCATTTTCTTGGGATTCAGATAAAAAAGATGAAAGTTCCATGGCTCTATGCCACCGTGTGTACACCTTCCTTCTAAAACCAGGCCCTCTGCAGTCTTCATTGTGCAGATATGTTTCCCTTGGTAGACTGTGACCTTGACGGAGGAAACAAAGTTTTCTTCTTTGTATTTCTTTGAGTGACTTGTCTTGTACTGTGTCTGGGGAAGAGTTAAGGCTAACTAAAGAATGAATGAATAGTAGTAATATTTATAAGCAAAACAATGGGACCAGCCTAAGGTAAAAGGGAATTTGCCTTGTTATTTCCCAACTCCCTTTGTTTCCAACTGTGAGAGATGTTCCTCCCCTTGGTTGTCATGATTTTCAGAATGCCTCAGCGTGTCTTCATCCAGGCTCTGGACTCCTTCCCCCCATCTCTCTGTATCAGAAACGCCTCTCTGCCCCCCTCCTCTCTCTCTTTCTCTCTCCTCCCCCGCCATGTGGCAATCTGGTGTGAATGCATTAATCAACCAGGTAAGCAGCCCTAAACAAAGTACTAATCAAAGTACTAATAAATCAAGGTAACAGAAAATCAAAAAATGTCATCCAAGGAAAGCCTGTCTGCAAAGAACCTAATATGCGTCATTATAATGGGACAATGCCTAGTTCCGTATCAGACAGGTGAGAGGAAGACACCTATTCGATCATCCTTTCCCCCTGGTATCCCCTGAAGTGGCTCTGAGAAATGCTGTTGTGTATGGAGGATCTGAATAAGTCTAGGCAGCTGCTGCTATACCAACTCTATCTTCTCTCTTTGTTATTTCCAGAGTCACCCTTGAAAGAATCTAAGTTCATGCAGAAGGCACTGTTTGAAGAACGGTTTCAGAGAAACTAGAGATAGCAGAAGGGTTATCTAGTTCCTCCTCAGAGGCCAGCAGCAGCATTGTTCCAAATACAATCAAGGGTTTGATTTCTTTGGATGACCACATGTAACCCCTGGAGACAGCCAGTGAGTAAACATGACCAAAGGCCGGTACTTTCCCTCTCGGTTGAAACTTCCAACTAAAAGAATCACAGCAGTTCTGTGAGAAAGTAAGGGGAAAACCCACCAATAACTGGTCAAGAAACGTTCAAGTATAACTGAAGAAATAACTGGGAGGAGAGGCAGAAAGCCTAACAAATCACTTGCTTTTCTGATGGCATCTCCGATGGATAGTACATCCTATCACCTAAGAGTTGCCTGGATTGGAGCATGGATTACACTATAATGATTACTCTATTTGATGAGAGTACATACTCTCTGAGGACAAATCTCCCATGGCATAGCAGTAACAGTGGATTCCGGTGAGTCACAGTGCCTGGGTTTGAGCACAGTGTCTGCTACTTCTATGTCTATAAAGTCTGTCTAGTTATTCCCTCTCTCCGGTCTTCATTTTCATTTTTTTCAAAATATACTATCTACCTCATAAGATTATTGTTGGTGTTGTATGTACTAAATCCATGTAAAACTCCAAGTCCAGGCTCAGGTATATATTATCACTCAATCTCTACCAACTGTGACCATTTCTGTTCTCCAACTACAGAGCCCAGTGCCCAAAAAATTCTCAAGTTCAATATGATTTAAAAAAATAAATCCCAAGAGTTGCCCCATGGAGCTGCTATTTTGGTGAATAAATTAGTCTAGACAATTATATCATTATATCATATCTCTGCTTACCTTATTAAACAATTATATATTTTATTCATTCAGTGACATTGTATTAAATATTGTGGCAACTGTATAGGGAAAATAGGAACTTAGAATATGTCAAGGGAGTAACTTGCTTTCTCAACAAACATATTTAAAACAGATACAGTTTTCCAAACACTGTGAAAAAACTAAGAAATGAGAAAAAGATATAATTTTACTTTAATAACATCTTACATTTATTATTCAACATAAAATAGGCAGTGTGTTAGGCTCCTTACCTATATTTGCTTATTAGTATGCTGACAAAAACCAGATTATTATTGTGTTCATTTTGAAGAGAGGAAAACAAGAGACTAAAAAAGACTCAGTAACTTGCTTGACATTTTTCAGCTAGAATTTTCCCTCACTTAAACCTCCTCGGTATTTCCAAAGCCTGTTCTTTTTCTACTCTTTTACTATTCCTCTTTCAACATCTCACCATAATGTCAGGCAGAATGAAATAAGTAAATGATTGTGGAGCCCAGGGAAGTAATAATGAATTTGGGTGGTGGGGGTAAAGAAATACTTTATTCAGGGCATTTAAAGTGAACCAGGTAAGTGAGATTACAGAGGAGAAAGAAGAAGAGAAAGAGGAAGAGGACTCCAGGAAGTAAAACTATACCAGCAAAGGCCCAGCAATGTCAAACTCCAGGGAGAGTAGATGTGTGCTGGGACATAGAAAATAGGCTGAAAGTAGGGACACATTAGATATAGATAGAGGTGGAATTTTCAGTGTTGGAAAACACTTTTCTTAAGAGTACAGAGAAAGTATTCCTGTATTTTCAAAGCTTGTTGCATAACTGAAGCAAAGATGAACTTGAGCCCTGCCTTAATTTTGGAGAACCATTACAATTCCTATTTAGCAGGTCTGATTTAAAGATGTTTGTACATATCACACACACACGTACACACACTCACACTGATATTTAAATAATCAGACATTGGTCATTCACTCTCCATTCATATTATGCCATTAGGCAAATTACCCAGAGATTATTCTCAATTCTACAAATTATCAATGAGCAAATATATATGGGAAGTCAATCTGTTGTAAGACCTGAAAGAGAGAGAGTTGGGGAGAGAGAGAGTTTGCTTTATTGGTGGCCCAGAGCAGCTGTTTTAAGCAGCAGATAGGGCTTAGGAAATGATGGGCCTGTGCATTGATATGCAGCATGGGGCAGGGGGAGTATGGAGAACTGTGGTCCTTCAAGATGATCTATTTCCCTCAGTTTTACAGACGAAAGGTTTAGGAAGCTCTGGATCTACACAGGGATTTAACACTCCGGTTCTTCACCATTTAGTGGTTCTGAGAGTGGCTCCTGCCTCTAGAACACGCCCGTTTGCCTCTAAAAGGAAGGCTTTTTTTGGCTACAGAGAAAGGAAGGTGGGAAGATAAAACAAACTTTAATTCATCTGTTCTTACTCATAGGCTTCCCATCAAGGACAGGTTTTATCCTTATTTAGAATCAATACTAAGTAAAGAAAGTATAAATATACCAATTGAAACACACTTTCTGTGGATGCCTTGGCAGCCACAGTTAAATTTGCTTGAGGTTCAGAGACACCATGCTCTTTCCCTAGATCTTATTCTGAAACCCTCAAGTGTTAAACTCAATCATTTCCTGAGATCCTTGATATAATAGGATATAATAGCATCTAGGATCTGCTAATAGGTGGTATTGTTTGTGGGGTTTTTTGGGGGGGTGGGGGGAAGAGTGGAGTTATAGTTCTGGGACAGAGTTAGGTAAATCCCTAAAAGACCACTGGAGTTTTTAAACCCTGACTGCTTATGTTGAATGTTTCCCCCAAGAGGTAAGAGCAGCTATATTTAAGTTGAGCATTATATTTCTGCAAAGAGTAAGAGGATCTAGGTGAAAAGGGGGAACTTCCCCTGGGGATTTCCCATAGGTTAGCCTCTTGTGAAGGGAATCAACCCTCAGGGTGCTCCTGGGATCTCTGTATGCCACCAGAGGAAGTGTCACAGACTCTGAACCAGGTGATTTTAATTCTCTACTGTCCCTCACACTAACTAGTTCTATGACTCAAAGGAAAGTCAAACTTCAAAGAGAGTTGAGAATCTTCCTCTGTAAATTAGGAGACCTGAACTGAAGTGTTTCCTAGGACCTTTCTAGCACTAATCTACTCCATTTCTTTGGGTTGTCCTGGGAAAACACAAGATGAGCCACAAGGTAAAGGCTCAGTGTTGAGTATTTTGAGAAAATAAAAGGGGTATACATGTTGGAAATCCAAAGTGTTAATGTCTGGATTTGTTCCTAGTTTAGGAAACCAGAAATCCTTTGGCCAATTCATTCTCTGGGTCAGTGAGTATCAAAAAGGCTCACTCCATTGAGAACAGTAGGAGTGGACTTATTTTCATAGAAGGTGGAACTAAAACAGCCTTGGGTGATGAGCCCAGGTCTTGGGCTACTCTCTGGTCACTTTCCCACCACAATATACTGCCTAGATATTCTCCTCCAGAACTTAAAGGAGAAGAGGTCATGGAATGGAAAGCAGATGATCTGGAAACCATCAAACCATTGTTTTCCGATTTCCAAAGACTAGCTCTAGAAGATGTTGCATATGAAAATGTTTCAAGGTGCAAAATGAGGAAAACCAGAAAATTCATCTCTATTTGGAGCTTCAACATTAGCATTTAAAAAGCTCAGTAAGACCCTAGCTGGTTTGGCTCAGTGGGTAGAGCATCGACCTGCAGACTCAAGGGTCTCGGGTTTGATTCCAGTCAAGGGCACATGCCCGGGTTGCTGGCTCAATCCCCAGTGGGGGGGCATGCAGGGAGGCAGTTGATCAATGATTCTCTCTCATCATTGATGTTTCTATCTCTCCCTCTTCTTTCCTCTCTGAAATCAATAAAAATATATTTTTTAAAAAAGCTTAGAAAGGTCCTACTGCAAAGAGACCTGTACATCTTTTTAAACTAGCATTTCCTAACTTATTTGACCAATGAAGACATACTCTACACAGATCACCAATTATCACTTATATGATTTGTAAATATATGGAAGTGATTACTTGTACAGATGTATGGAAATATCATTCTCCCTGCACTGTGAAATGACCATCTCACTTGTCTTACTTAACATGTGCTCATTTGCAACTCTTTTTCCTAATTATCTCACTCAAGTATGAAAGTATGAACAGGTTTGGTTTTCAGTACAGTATTTGACAGCCTGCTCCCAGTAGTTTTGTCATTCCAGACTTTGACCTCACACCTCAAAAGGACCTAGCAAAATACCTGCAAGCCAGGGATACTCAGTCACTTGTGATGACCCTGTAACTGATCTTTACAAAATATTTAGTAATTTTAATTAATCAAATGTAAAGGTCCAAGTTGATCACTTATATGTGGTATAATCGACTTCTACAGCCTTTGGTTTTGTAGGATACTATCCAATGATGCATACCCAACTTTTCATATGCCAGTGAGAGGACTGCAGCAAGTTAATCTTCGCTTAAATATAAACCCAGAGTAAAAAGAAGCCGCAAAAATCCTCCCTCAAAGCCAGTATACACAGTTAGGGTCAGCAGTTAAAGGCACATGTTCATCTGCTTAGTGACCTATCTTTACCCTTGGGAGTTGGTTCAGTTCCAGATAAACCCCAGTGGGGAGGAAGAATGGTCCAGACCAGAGTGGCCAGAGGGTCCATGTGGCCTGGAGTAGCTCCATGCAGTCCGGCCCAGCTCCAGGCCATCCTTGGCTGAAACCCCAAATGATAAGGTCACAGCCAATAACAAGTAGAAGATACAAATGGGCACAAGTAACCAGCCTTAGTCATATGCACATGTTGATCAGAGGGAATAAAAACAAATTATTTAAGATGAAATATGTTGGCGAGTACAAATATATAGATGGAGAAATTGGATCCCTTTTACAATTGTTGTGGGAATGCAAAATGGTATAGCCACTATAGAAAACAGATGGGGGCTCCTCAAAAATTTAAAAATAGAATGACCATATGACCCAGCAACCTCATTTCTGGTTATTTATCCAAAAGAATTGAAATTGGGATCTCAAAGAAATAGTAACACATCTATGTTCATTGCAGCATCATTCACGATAGCCAAGATGTGGAAGCAACCTAATTGTCCATTGACAGATGAATGGATAAGGAAAATATGGTGTACATACATACAATGAAATAATAATCAGCCTTTTGAAAAGTAAAATTCTGCCATATGTGACAACATAAATGAACCCTGAGAACCTTATGCTAAATGATACAAGCTAAATGACATAACAATAAATACTGCATGATTTCATTAATATGCAATATCTAAAATAGTCAAATTCATAGAATCGAAGAGTAGATTGGTGGCTTCCAGGGACCGGGGAGTGGGGGAGGAGGGAGGGAGAAATGGGGAATTATTGATCAATGGATGTAAAGTTTCAGTCAAGCAAAATGGAAAAGCTCTAGAGACCTGCTGTACAACATTGTTCCTACAGTCAACAACAATGCACACTTCAAAATTTAAGAGGTTAGCTCTCATGTTAAATGTTCTCACCACAATAAAAAATAGTTAAAAGTTGAAGTAAAAGTACTTGGGACATTGTAGGCTCTCAACGCATCGCATTATTATTCTTACTCAGTGGGTTCTGACAAGAGGGTTTATCTTTGTGAGTAAGAGGGTTTAGAATAGAGTCTGGTACACTGCATCCAAAATCCTCCTGATCCCTCAATTTTATCATCTATAAAATTAAAATTAAATGGAATTCTATAGGACAGATAGCATGTCAGCAGTATGTTAAACTTAAAAAAAAATAGGATAGTCTAAAGGCCTCACCACTTTATCATTATTAGCTGGTCGTTCTTTGAAGTTTACAACCTCCAGATGACCTCGACACATCTCTCTTGACTTACTCCACTTTTCTCTTTTCTTTCTCTCCTTGTTTCCCTTCTCATTTCTCTCTCCTATTTCTTCTCTTTCTGATCTCTTATATGCCAAGTCAACCATAGTCATTCAAATGCCTACTCCCCTCCTGTGAGAGAGAGAGAGAGAGAGAGAGAGAGAGGAAAACAATGTCCCTGTTGGGGAAGCAAGTGAACAGGTTCCCTTTCTAGATATGCTAGCCATAGAGTGAAGAAGAGGGACAAGCTCTGGTGATAGAAGGTGCCACCCATTTCAGAATCTGAGGGACAATGGGATAGAGATCATTTTTCTTAATCTACCATAAAATTCCGGTAACGTACCCCCACCACTCTCCTCCTGAACTCATTAGCAGTGCACTCAGAGCACTTGATTCTTGGCTTAACTGCCTTTGATTGTGATGAGGATACACATCAGCCCCTAGTACCTAGGGTTCTGTCCAGCTGCTGTCCAAGACATATTGGCTCTTTCTTTTAACTGGAAATTATTTACTTAACAATTATTCCCCAGAATTCATGTCAGGCAGCTACTAACAGGAAAAACAGGCAAATACAATTGTTTAAAAGTTTTTATGGATCCATAATAATATATATGCATGCGAGCATCTCTCTTATGGACATAAACAATGTATAAGTCATCTTTTTTAAATTAAGTGAAAATGTATATAGAAAAAAAGCACGAATTACAACTTCACAAAGGGAGCACACCCATATAACCATCACCCCAACCAAGAAATAGAACATTTCAAACATCCCAGAGTATCCTATCACTCTTTCTTTCAACCACCACCCCTCCAAGGGTCACACTATGCAGAGTTCTGTAATCATGGATGAATTTGTCTGTTTTTGAACTTCATTCAAATAAAATTACTCAGTCTATAGTCTCTTGTGTTTGACTTCTACTTCTCACCATGTGGCTACATGCAGCAAAAAGCCATTTGTTTCATAGATATAGATTAATCCTCACCAGTAGATTTCAATTAACTTGATATATCAATCCTGGCATACTTCTGAGTGCTTATAAGCAGGCGATATGTAGAGGCAAGATCAACAATTTCATTAACTCAGACAGTTCTACTTATTCTTTCTCAGACAGGCTTCCACTTGGCAATAGCCTGAAAAGTATTATCAAATTATATATTTCTTGTCTCCCTTTACTAGGCTCTGCCCCACCAGTTATTGGACCCCTCTCTCCACCAGCTCTTGTACTCCACTCAGAAATTCCCAAAGATATGAACATCAGGGAGTCTGAAGTGTAAAGTTTTCCTTCACTATCAATATAGAAAAAAATACATGGGCAGAGAATGTTGGACACTTTTCAACCACTGGCTAACTGGATCTTCGCGCTCAAGATTCACTATTTTACCTGAGGTGCCATGGATGTCCACATGATTATATACAAGAAGCATTTGTTATCACATAAAAAATTATTTAGGGTTTGTCTGTACCAATCCTTTTTCTACCAGCTGTAGTAGGTGAAGATAAATGAGATTTGACTATAATGAACTAAAGTCAGGGTAAATATTACACCAAAACAAATGGATGCTCAGAGACCATGTATGTGGTTCACCCAGCCATGGAAAAAGCCCTGGAGTATGAAAGACAGACACGCTAAAAATGGAAACAAGAGAGCATACCAGGCAATACGGTCGCTCCACAATGTCATGCTTGCCCATCCAAAAGGGGCAAAAATAGAAGTATTTTGGAACTTAGCACCAGTGATATTCAAGCCTAATTTCCAGCAAGGTCAAGACTAATAGTGCGTTATTTGTTTTACTAACTTAGGTTGTGAGCGCCTTGGGCGGATCCGGTGCCTTCTTCTATATCTCACTTAGCGCCAAGAACTCTGTTAGCCATCAACAAAACCATAATAGACCTAGAGTCTTCTCCAAAGGCCAATAAAAACACACACGCTGAGCTAATGGAGACATTTACAGGCGGAGGAGCCCAGTTTCCTTTCTGAAAATGCCACCAAGGCAGCCGAGCTAATTAGGTTTTAGTAAACGACACTGACTGACCGGAATGGCCCACCTGTCTGGAGCTTGGTGTGTGCACCAAGACTGTTTTCTACTTGTTTTTGTTTTTGTTCTTCTATTTTTGGAATTTCAAAAGGTGCTCTCTGAGATCTAGCCTGTGAGTTCACAGTAATTTCAGGAAAATGGGAATATAGGACTTAACACTGCAAAGAATAAATTTATTCATTTGGGACTGTTTGATCATTCTTCTCCCTCCCCTATTATAGTCCTTTTGGAGAAACCTAAAAAAAATAATAATTTTGTCCAAGTCCACTCTGAAATGCAGTGACAATTCCAGGAACGAAATTCCGATGTTTTTTGCAGCCTTGTCTGTGACCCCGCCTAGGAGTAGTCATAATTTTCCCAGTATCCTTACCATAAGTGTTCTTTAATGGTCCAGCTCAACCCTTGTTTGTGTTTCTGAAAATAATGCAAATTGATGGAGATAGGGATCACGGACATGAGACACCAACACAGACTCAAACATTAGCAGGCCTCTCCGTGAACAAGAATGACTTACACCCAGAGAAAGACCACATCTGATAAAGGCGAGTTGCTGAAAACTCACTGTTTTAATGGGGTTTCTATTATAAATACTTAGAACACAAATGTTTCTGTGTCCCTCATATTTTCTTCCTCTGAAATATTAGTAGAAAATGATACAACTGCAACTCATGGCCTTTATCCACCAAAAATAAATAAACGACAAGTTTTAAAGGAGTCAAAATATACTGGCAAAAAGCATACCAGAAAGTTGCAATGCAATATGATAGAGCAGAGAGAGAATGAGCCACGGAGGCAGGTAAACCTGACTGCCAATTCAAGTTTTTTATAAGTTTTGTAGTTTTCTAAGTCTCTCTCAGTTTAATTTTCTCATCTATAGAATTGGGATTAATATATTTATTCAGAGCTCTTTTCAATCGCAAATATCAGAAACTTAACCCAAACTTGCTTAAGAAAAAAAAAGTAAAACTAAAAGTAATGTATTGACTATGTAATAGAAAAGCCAGTTTCTGGCACACCTGATTCAGGTGCTCAATACTGTCAGGAAGTGACCTTTCCTATACACCTTCTTTCTAATGAAATGGCTGAATTTTTAAGAAGGCTTTTCCATAATGACTGTGCCCAGAACTCAAGAATAATATCTTCCCAGCTTCAAGTCCTGTTCAATGAAAACTTGTCCTGCCAACAGTTTAAGAATCCAACCTCATTCCGATCATTTATATGTTCACACCTGAAAAGAATCCCAAGGTACCCCAGACTGCTATTACCCGGATGAAGATAAATGGCTTGTAGAAAGAACAAAGCAACCATTGTTCCCTATAATGCAGCTCAGGGTTGTAAAAGCAGGTAAAACTTATCCCAGGACCTATAATTTCCATTAAGATAATAATAAAGTAATTCTTATAGGTGACTATTTGACATCCAGGAAATATTTGCCTGTATTGACACCTGCGAGCATACAGCACAACTTAGTAGTGAAATCTCCATGATCTACACAATATTCTGCCAAAATTAGGTGAGGCTGCAAGGGTGAGACTTTAGATGGATTGAAGGGAGCAGAAGAATGAGCCCAGCAAAGAACAGAAAGGTCATTCAAAGGTGAAATAATAAAACAAGCTAATGACTATATATTTTTCATATAAGAAAATATTGTGGGTAAGATGAGCATTCTAACTAATAGGAAATGACATATTATAACCTAAATTTGTAAATATTAGTAGGAAGAGTTTGCATACCTACAGCAAAAATAATAGTTGCAGGATTAGGTTGTATAAAATGTCATTAGCAAAGAAAGATATGTTTGAAGTACTCATTCAACATAGTTCTTTGAAAAGATACTCTTCTATCTTAAGCTGGTCTGCTCTCAGTGAGGTAGCCTGTGTGAAAACATAAATTTTACAAATGATGTTCAGACCTCTTCATTATAGAACACAATTAGCTCCTTCCAGTAAAGATGAGGATTTATTGGTTTAAGCATGTTAATAAAAGCCTGGCTGCAATTGAGAAACAGAAAGTAGTCTCAAATGAGAAAATTGCATTAATATACATGATGTGGGTTCTAACTGGGGCCAAAATGAAAACTATTTCCTGGATTTCAGATAGAGGTCTGTCCAAAAACAACCTTATTTTTAGCATTTTGAAGGAAGACTTCAAATAAATAACGAAAAGCAAGACAGGATATTTAACCAAATGTGAAAAGAGGTTTTGTAAACACATTGGGCGTGCCAATCATAAATAATTTTTGCAAGCAATACTAAGCCAGAGTTATCATCCTTCCGGTAATGCACCTACATCAGGCACCAAAAATCTTTATTTCTGGCTATGACGAATTCAGATAAGTTATCCCATTCTCAAAAAGATGTCTACTGGAGGCTCTGCTGGCTGCCAGAAGCAGTATCCTCTCAAAATAAAAACCTCTTCTCAGTTTGACTTATGTCTGTTATGATAATCTTGGGGAATTTACCAGTCTGAGAGATTTATTGCATGGAAATGAAGTGTTTTCAAAGTTTGAAGAAATTCACTCCATATTTCGGGAAATGAACATGTGATGCATTTTGCAGGTTGTTTTAACAGAGGCAATAGCTCTTTCCACGGGACGTTATGAGTTGCTGATTATAAACTGTGGCAGGTTCACAATCAAGAAGCAAAAACAAAGCATTAAAATAAATGAATATAATAAACTAAAATCTTGAGAAAACGAGGGCATTTGAAGGTCATAATGGCATCACATTAGGTTCCAAAACAAAAAATTCAGTGATTCATCCAATTACTGGTATATTTTATTGGTATAAACTTACAAATATGAACACACTGGGGAGTGTCTCCACCAAGTATTACTGGATTCTATGATGCCTACCAAGCATCTCTGTTGCTATGGGTCCTATATCTTTGTGTTTGCAGCCCATAGGAAAGGAACCATTCTTCAACTCTTTCTCCAGCCAAGAGCGTGGAAGCCAAAACAGAGTTAACGAGGTGGCTCAACAAACAGAAAATTTTGATTATAAGAAGAGTGTGCACAGCTTTCTGGAGTCTGATTAGCTACAGAAAATCAAGTCAGCCTTGGTGTATTGCTCATAGGAGAGACACCTAACCTGGTCTCCAGAAAACGGGGAGGCTGCTGTGAGCAGGGGAAATGTAAGCCAGAGCCTGAAGGAAGAAGACAAGGAGCTATTCAGATAAATAAGATGGGACGGCCATGTGCAAAGAAGCATTAGCCAGGGGAGACATGGCTCTTTTGGGGAACTGGTAAGTGTTTAGTAGAGAGAAAGAGCGAAGTACATAATGGGGAAGCCTGGGGAGAGAGGATGTTAGAAATGTAAGCAGAGACAATATCATGCAAAATCTTGTAGGTCATGACCAGGATCTGCACTTTAATCTAAGAGCAATGGAGAGTTATAAATCATCAGAAAGGGGAAGCCTGGGGAGAGAGGATGTTAGAAATGTAAGCAAAATCTTGTAGGTCATGATCAGGATCTGCACTTTATTCTAAGAGCAATGGAGAGTTATAAATCATCAGGAAACCCTACCATCCCTACATATAAAATGTATGCAGAATTGACCACATTTTTTACACATTTTCATCCCAATCATGGTCCAAGCCACTACCAGCTCCTGCCCAGAGTCTTACAGTTGCCTCCTAACTGACCTCCTCCTAACTGACCTGCCTGCCTTCCCTGCTCCCTTCAGGCTCTTCTCCTCCCCCGAGTACTCCCTACACCTCGACCCTGCTGTACTTTTCTCCAAAACACCATCTGCCATGTTCTATACTGACTTACAAGTTCCTCATCTGTCTCTGCTGCCAGAGGGCAGAATAAACTCGTTTTGTTCAATGCTATATCCTTTGCTTTTAGAGCAGTGACAGGCACAAAGTAGATGCTCACAAAAACTTTGTTAATTGAGGATGTGCTTATGTTTCTTATATTCAGAACTGCTGCGGTGGCTTACCATTTCACATTTGTGAAAAGTTAGAATCTAACCATGGCTCCCAGGGCCCTACAGAATCGGGTCCTCCCGCCTCCTCTCAGCTTTCATCTCTTCCCACTTTCCCACTTGCTCCTGAGATGCCCTGAGCTTTCCATTCCCTGACTACATCGCAAGCTGGCTTCACCCCCCAGGGCCTTTGCACTTCCTGTTCCCTCTTGTTCCACAGAGCTGTGTAATTTGATCCTACACTTCCTTCAAATATGCTCAAATGTTACCTGCCCAGAGAGGCCTTTCTCTACCACCCCCATACAATAGCAGCCCCTTCCTGCCACCTGCTCTTCTCTTCTCCTTACCTAGCTTTATTTTTTTCATAGCAATGAAAAGATAATTCTAACGCAAAATTATGTGTATTGCCTGCCTTTCTCTACAAGAAGATCAATTCTATGACGGCAGTGGATTCATTTAGGTCATGACTGTTTGCTGGCACTTAGAACTATGCCCGATCCATGTTAAGTAATTGCATTAGTGAGGAGCCAACTAGGAATCAGGAAACATCAGTTATGTGAGGAGAAGGAATTTAACATAAAGAAGTGTTGCCCAGCCGGCGTGGCTCGGTGTTTGACAGTTCAATTCCTGGACAGGAAGGAAACATCAGTTATGTGAGGAGAAGGAATTTAACATAAAGAAGTGTTGCCCAGCCAGCGTGGCTCATTGTTTGACAGTTCAATTCCTGGACAGGGCATATGCCCGGGTTGCAGGCTCGATCCTCAGTGTGGGGTGTGCAGGAGGCAACCAATCAATGATTCTCTCTCATCAGTGATGTTTCTCTCTCTCTCCCTCTTCCTTCTTCTCTGAAATCAATAAAAATACATTTTTTTAAAAAGAAGCGTGAACTACTGTATGATTATTACCAGAAAGGATACAAAGAGAACCCTCAAGTGTCCCAGAAGTAAAAACAGCAGAAAACAACTGCCACCCCTCAGTCTGGGGGAAAGGAAGATGTCGGAGTTATTAAATCTTAGAAACCTGGAGGAGGATGCTTGCGGAGCTGGAACTCGGGGCTCTGAGGAGGGGTCTCTCCATGGGTGGTGCCTCTGAGCTCCAAGGAAGAACATGGGCCCCAGATCTTTAAGGAATGGTCTCTGCAGGCTGGGCAGCTAGCAAGATGGCAAGTGTGATGAAATGGGTTCTGTTCGAGCTGGAAGAATTAACTGCATGTTGGATCCAGCTGTTGAAATGATAAGGAAAAACTGCTATGGAGTGAAGAAGTATTGTTTGGGTGATTCTACTGGAAGCTGGGAGGAAGAATATCCCTCCTTCTTCTTCAGGCCTTGCTGTCTCCCTCTGTTGTTCCTTATTGGTGGAGCCTACCATGGAGCCACCTGGCCAAGCCAAAATATTTGCACAGTCCCAGCTCAGGCAGCATCACAAAGCTGAGTATAGAAACATGGGTTTGAAACTGAGAAACAATAACGTAATAACTGCACAGTTCTCAGTAAATTTCTGTTGAAAGGAGCAATTGGAACGTCTTCAAAAATTATTTTAATTGCTCACAAAATTAAACACACTGTTGAATGTCATAAACAGAAATTTTAAAAAATTATCCAAAGGACACAGCGGCAAGTGAGGCTTGTCAACAGGGTAGGCTCAAGTAGAATAATCAATTTGTAGTTGCAGGTAGCGACTACATTCTGTTTCCTGGCAGCTGAGTCAAAAATGGAAATTTCCCATGCATTCAAATTTAATTATAACAGTCTAGAGAGAGCAGCAGGGAGGTGTAAAAATAAAGTTAATTTTTTTTTCAGAGCACAGATTTGATTCTTTCAGTATGTGTATTTGTTTGAAAGCTTAGAGTTCAAAACCAGGCAACATAAAATAAGATTTAGTCTTGTTTAAGGTTTATCTTACAGAACTGTGTGTGTGTATGTCCAGCTGCTGACCTCATCTATAAAAGTACATCAATAAAAAAACTAGCAAAGATCTCATTTTAAAAACTAAGATCCTCAAGACCCACCAGGATGAATTAGGAGCAAAATGCATGCTTGACTAAGAGAATAAATCTACTTGTACACTAAGAGTGACTAAATCCCTACAAAAGACAGAATAAATTGACTTGTTGCCTGAGGATATTTAAAATTGAATGTCTACTACATATAATGATTTTTTGTTTTGCAGAATTTTATGCTGAGTTGCTCCTTATGAAAATACAATGTCAATAGACCCACACTGCTTCTTAAGTTCATTCTGAGTGAATAGGACAAGGTTAACACATAAAGGAGGACACTTGTAATTCTCTGTTACAACAGGGATAGTCAATTCATTTCATACCTGTACTATGCTGATAAAGATTGAAAACAGGTGCTAGAACTTAGTCCTATGTGACATTGCCTCAGACTAGATTGCATTTCATCATGAAAATATTTCTGCCTACTCCAATTTTGGAAAATATAATGAATGAAAGAGATAGTAATAGCTGAGGTGGACTGTCTGGGTTGCATGAATTGGCCCATAGACAATTGTTTTCCATGGAATCAGAGGTGGATGATGGAGCAGTACTGAGGTTTCCTATATTCAACTATAATTAAATGTCTAATGGAGCAGACATTCAATCTTAAATATCCAAATTCAAGCCTTAAGAGGGTCTTAAACTTGAGGCATATCAGTGCAAGTGCATTTAAATAAACAGTAATATTTTCAATTTCAAAAACATGGTTTAGAAAGACAATCTCAAGAAAATTAGAGGACAAGGCCACAGTCTAGGAGAAAATATTTGCCAGACACATCTGATAAAGGATTAGTATCCAAAATATACAAATATCTTTTAAAACTCAACAATAAGGAAACAAACAACCTGATTTAAACATGGACCAAAGACACAGACAAATACCTAATCAAAGAGTATATCCAAATGGCCAATAAGTATATGAAAAGATGTTCCATATCATTTGTCATTAAGGAAATGCAAATTAAAACAACAATAATATATTAGTGCATACTTATTAGAATGGCCAAATCCAGAACATTGCCAACACCAAATGCTGGTGAGGATATGGAGCAACAGCAACTCTCATTCATTGCTGATGGGAGTGAAAAATGGCATAATCATTTAGGGAAATATTTTGGCAGTTTCTTACAAAACTAAACACATTCTTCTCACACAATCCAGCAATCATGCTTCTTGATATTCACCCAAATGAATCTAAACATTATGTCCACAAAAAAGTGCACATGGATGTTTACAGCAGCTTTATTCATAATTGCTAAAATTTGAAAGCAACCAAGATGTCCTTCAGTAAGCAAGTGAATCAACTGGGCTATATCCAGACAATGGATATATTTGGTGATAAAAAGAAAAGAATTATCAAGCTATGAAAAGACATGGAGGAAACGTAAATGCATATTATTAAATGAAGGAAGATTATAACAAATACACCGCTCTGGTGTGGAATGGGGGAAGTCAAATGTTGGGGCGGTGCAGGGGCGGGGAAGAAGGATTATGGAAGCTCTGTACTTTCTGCTCATAGTTGCTGTGAACCTGCCTGGCCAGTGTCGCTCAGTGGTTGAGTGCCAACCTATGAACCAGGAGGTCACGGTTCAATTCCTGGCTGGGGGCTTGCAGGAATTGAAGACAGCTGATTAATGATTTCCTCTCATCATTGATGTTTTTATCTCTCTCTCCCTCTCCCTTCCTCTCTGAAATCAATAAAAAAATATACATATATATTTAAAGTTGATGTGAATCTAAAACTGCTCTAAAAATTACAGTGTATTAATTTTTTTAAAAGCATGGATTGATTGGCTACTACATTGAAAGTCATATTTTATCATGACTTGCTTTCTTCCTCTCTTACTTATGGGGGAGGAGGTAGTGGCCCAATATGTCTATTTCTCACCTGTAGACCGGCTCATAACTTACTCTATTTTCCATCATTTTCTTCATTCCATCTCCTATACTTCTGTTAATGACATGTGTTACATTTTTTTTAATTGCTCCCTTGGATAGCAATAAAAAGTTTTACTTGAGCCGTAACCGGTTTGGCTCAATGGATAGAGTGTCAACCTGCGGACTCAAGGATCCCAGGTTCGATTCCGGTCCAGGGCATGTACCTTGGTTGCGGGCACATCCCTAGGAGGGAGTGTGCAGGAGGCAGCTGATCGATGTTTCTCTCTCATCGATGTTTCTAACTCTCTATCCCTCTCCCTTCTTCTCTGTAAAAAATCAATAAAATATATTTTAAAAAAGTTTTACTTGAAAAGTGACCGAAATTATTTAAATTGGTGCCCTGGAGACTAACTAGTTAGAACTCTTTAAGAAATTCTGATCATGCCAGCCTTGCCAATCTCTCTTCTCATTATTCATTGATTCAAAATTCCATTAATCCTCTATGATGAGAACTCTCCAGAAGTCTTTATAAGAAATGCTTTCTGCTTCATGGTATTTCTTACATATCATTCAGTCGGCTTGCCCTCAGGAGGCCTGATCACAAGGTGAAATGGGAGAGAGAAGGTGAGTGGGTCAGATATATTCTATCACTCACAGGAGCACCTTGTTGATGATCATAACAGCTACCTGTTATGAATCATCAAGCATGTGTCAGACACTGTGCTGGGTATTTAAATGAAAGTAAGTATTGTGTCCTTTGTGGTTAAGGAAACCAAGGCTCAGACCTAACTTTTTAAAAGGCCATTAACCTGGGTTGGTTTCTGGATCCTCTGTTTGCAAGTGTCAAAAACAGGATTCCAATTAATTCAGGCAAAAGGGGTAAAGTTTGACTAAAAATTCCAAAGAAGTTTAAACAAACAGACTGAAAGAAGGTCACAGGTCAGCAGGGCCTCAGGAAGGCACAGAGCCAGCAACTTGAAGCTTCCCAAGACTTTGTCTTGCTCCTGCCTGGACTGCTCTGCATGGGCCTTTATTCCCTCATTACAGACAAGTTTTCTTTTTTGGCAAGAAACTGAGCTATTGACAGGTCCAAAAATTTATATCTCAATTGTTTGGCCCTGGAGAGATACTAACTCTCTTTGCACTTATCAGTTCAAAAGATTCTGGCAAAAAAAGTTATTTTTATCCTACCTACCCCACTAGGCTAATAAACTTATCCTATTCCTAAAGAAACCATATGGATGTCAAGAAACGGGAGTGGGATGAGAAGGAAGATCCAGGTAAATTGGAAACCATTATCATAAGACAAACTCAGAGATGCTCACTACAAAAACCATGATGTAGGGCCTGCAAGTAGTATTCTCATTATGCAGATGAGGAAAATAAAAGCTAAGAAATTCAAAGAAATTAAAGTGTGCCCAACACAACCCAATAAATAAGTAGGTGGACTTCACACAGTTTTCTGTGTTTTTTTGTCTCTATCTGTTTCCAATTCTAAGAAGAGAAAATGGTTCAGAGAAAGCTATTGCTAGAGAGGTGATGCACAGCACTTCACAGGACTAGTGGATGCCAGTGGAACTTAAAGTCCACATGTTGGATTAAAGCCCAGTCCCTCTGACATCCATGCTGTGTGTATTTATCCTGAATTACAAGACAAAGACAGCCATGCAGAAATCTGGGAAGAGGTGAGAAAAGGGGAAGAAGAATGGGATCATTCCAAAGAGAAGGAAGTTCAAGTGCAAAGACCTTTACAGAAGGAAACAAGCCTGACCTGTTCACAGGGCTGAAATAAAGCAAGGATGACTATATCTCAGCAGCTGAGTTGAGAAATATGAGAAGAGGTTTGACAGGTGAGCATGATCTGGATCCTGCAGGGGTTAGTAGGCCAAAGCCAAAAGCTTTACATGTTTAATGGGAAGTCACTGAATAGTTTTATAGGAAAGTAACATAATCTGATTTGTAGTGTAGAAGGATGACTCTGAAGGAAGAATTGTGTGAGGGGAGGACACATGTGGAGACTGGAGGACATTGTAGAAGAATAGGCAAGAGATGGTGGAGGCTTGAACTCAATTTTAGCAGTGAGATTTGTGACCAGTAGATGGATTCCAGGCACATTTTGGAGAAAAAGCTCACACTGTGCATAGAGTGTGAAGAAAATAAAGTAACCAGCTCTCTCCTAAATCCTAGATATTTGGCTATACAACAGGTTGTGTGATAAGGACATTTATTGAGATAACAAAACTTTATGGTAAAGCAGATAGAGTGGGTGAGTGGGTGGGTGGGAGTGGATACTTCTGTTTTACTTCAGTGTTATGACTAGTATGCCTACTAGACATCTAAGTGGAGATGTCCTATAGGTAGTTAGGCATATGAGTTTACAATTCAGGAAGGGGCTGGAATTGGAGATGCTGTAAAAAGCCATAGTCTTCAGCTTATAGATTTCCCTGGAATAAATGAATTCCCTAAGGAGACACTGTAGATAAAGAAACCAAGAGAGGGCATGTGCCAGGGGGTAGGTGAGGCCAGGGAAGGTCAATGGTGAAAAAAAAAGGATACATATGTACTACTACATGTAATACTTTAAACAATAAAATAAAATTAAAATTAAAAAAAGAAACCAAGAGAGATAAGTGTAGAGCCTTGTGTCACACCAAAATTTAGAAGGCTGGTGGAGAAGGAGCAGACAGCAAGTCACTCAAGGTATAGTGTGTTTGGTGGCAGAAAAAGGGCTTCAAAGTCAAAGAACCCTAAAGAAAAAAAGTCAACAACAACAAATGCTACCAAATGCAAGAGATCAAATAAATAAGGATAGAGACATTTGGATCAGAATTCTTTCTGCTGCAAGCTACAGAAATCCAATCAAGATTATCTTCAACAATATGGGGCTAGTTATCTCACATATCAATATATCTAAACCATGAGTTGTCTATATTTCCTTTATTCAAAGGATCAATAACACTACCACGAAACAGATACTTTCATCTTGTTTTTCTGCTATCCTCAGAGTGTGAACAATGTCTTTTTATATGCTAGCAAGATTACTATACGTCTTCAAAATCTCATATAGATATAACCACATCCAAGAAAGGAGGGTTTTTCTTTTATGCTTCTCTATTTAATAGGAAGTGCCCATATATGCCCCATCAGACCTTTACTCAAAACCCATAGGCTTAGTTTGATCTTAAACCAAAGTCTAAACCAGTCATTGGAAAGAAAAATTACCCCCCCCCTTTTATATTTTGCTTAGATCAATTACAATTCACATTCCAAGGAATGGGAAGGGGTTTGGTTATCTTCCCTTATCTCATGAGGAAAAAAAAGTCCAAATATCATAAAAGTCTTAACTAAAGTAAGTAGAAGATGAAGACTAAAAAGAAGAGGAGGAGGTTGAGAAAAACAGAGGAGGAAGAAGAAAACGAACAGGTGAAGAAAGAGAAGAAGAAAAGAAGAGGCAGGATGGAAATATATTTGGGATAGATAACTAACAGTATCCACTTCCACAGTTTTATAAAGACAGTGTCAGTGGAGAGTGGAACTAAAAATTCTTTTAGAGAAACTGCAGAAAGAAGGGGACGTGAAGAAGACAGTAAACATAAACAATATTTTAAGAAGTTCTGATGTAAAGGGAAGGTCAACCTAACAGCTTCCAAAGAAGGATATAGTCAAAGAAATTTGGGGTTGGTTTTAGTTATATTTTTAGGGGAGGTGATTTAGTGGCATTTTTGTATGTCAGTATGAATTACCCTAAAATGGGAGAGAATTTATGTAAGTAATGTGACAACTGCAGGAGCCAACTCCTCCAGAAAATGAGATGGAAAAAAATCTGAGACGTTAATAGAGAGTTTGGTGTTAGTAGCAAAAATAAGCCTGTCCTTTTAATAGGATGAGTTAGTCAGTAGTTGAGTACAAATGTTGACAGGCTCATGGAATTTTCAGAAGAAGAGGTTGTTCACATCCAATTGTATCTAATTTCTCCATAAAGTGAGCTTCAATATTATGAAAAAAGTATGCAGATGAAGAGGGGATGTTTGAAATTTAGGGAGAGAAGATAAGTGAGAGGCTCTGAGACTGAGGAAATGCATTGACTATTATGGGGCAGGTAGGAAGAGTTCAGATTTTCAAAATAATTTTTACTGTTACAACACTGGCAATGACTTAGTGGATAGTTTGGTTTGGTTGGGATGGGATTTTTCCAGATAACAAGGACAGTGGAGGGGGAAATGAAGCAAAGGAGGTAAGAGTGTTTTCAAGAAGGTGTTATAGTACTAGATCATGAAATTTTTAGGCTAAATAAGAAGAGAAGTAAGGCCAATGCTTTGAAAATCTGAATGAAGTCAGATAATGTTTGTTGTGGGAGCAGTAAAAAAAATAAACTGAAAATGTAGAAGGTGAGTAGAAGATAGTCAGAAAATGGCAGGTTTGAAATTAAAATTTTGAAAGTGGGCTATTGATGATAACAAGACAGCTGATAGTTGGAGCTAAAGACACCCAGGATCTGGGGGTCTAGGATGTCCACTTCCTGGCTCTTCCACTTATTAGCTGGTGATCATGGATAAGGTACTTTACATCTACATGTCTCTGTCTCTTTATCTAAAAAAGAAGGATAATAATATAAGCTAATTCATAGAGCTGTT
>NW_005371843.1:1066708-1103039 GCF_000412655.1 Myotis brandtii | reverse complement strand
AGTGTCTAGCACATAGTAAGCCTTCAGGAGGTATTAACATTTAGTACTGTCTGTATATGTATTATATATGTATTACTTTATGTTTAAATGATAATGAAGATTATGAATATATTGAGTATTCATTCTATGACAGGTACTATTCTAAGCACTTATCTTTTTAAAAATCTCATTAATCCTCACATGTCTTTACAAAGTTGGTACTATTTTAATGCCCATTTCATAGTTTCAGAGACAGAGAACAGCTGGGAATGGTAGAGGCAGGCTTTGAACCAAGTTATGTGATTCCAGGTACTCTGCCCTTTGCCACCATCCTATGTGGTGAATTACAGGGAAATAGAAAAGGCCAGGAGGCAAGGACACAATGAAAGAGGAGAAGCCATTGGAGGTAGAGACATGAGAGCTACAGGAAGGGCTGTGGGTAATGAAGTCAAGGATGTGCACGTCAAAGAATCTGGGGTTTTGAGAGAGGAAGGAGAAAGCCTGAGAGTGACAGTGAGGAGTAAGGCTTACAAGGCACAGAAGCATTTCAAGCATTTCCGACCGAAAGGACAAGAAAAAATAACTTCAAATATGGGCATCCAGAGGACTTGGCAGTTCCTGAGGGGGCTGTCCCCGTCATTGTATTTTTATCCCAGGGAGAGGAAGTGCTTGTCCTCTGGTCCCATCTTGCTAAGAATCATACTCGGTTTAGGAGTGAAGCTATCAAGTTAACCAAGAGGATACCCAGGCATCTTTTATTGTTATAGATCCAAGACCAATACCTACATAAAAGTATTTTTGAAAAAACACATGAAAAACTCTTAAACTTGGGACTTTCCTGCCATGTGAGATGTTGCAAACAATGTGATTAGGTCCACATTTTCAAATTCCACTCCCCAAGACAGATTTGAAAACAAACAAACAAATGGATCGAACACTTTTCAGTGTAGATTAGGTATCAGCAAGGTGTAGCCCAATGGCCAAGTCTTGTCCATCACCTGTGTTTCTAGGGCCTCAGAGCTAAGAATGCCTTGTACAGTTTTAAATGGTAGAAAAAAGTTAAAAGACAAATAATATTGAGTGACATGCAAAAATTATAAGCAATTCAAACTCTAAATATTAAAATCTTGTTAAATATCAGCTTTAATACAGTATTTGCAAAATATTCTTATGAGAGGGAACCCAATTAAACAAAATGCTATTACCCACCCCCCAAAATTATCTTTTTTTCATTCTATACTCTGTTATTATTATATTTTAATCTCATCAGTAAAATATAGTAGAAATTTGTTTTCCCTCATGTTACATAAGCACCTACCTAATATTCTCAATTTTATCTCTTAGCCTAACAAGTGTAAAGGCTTTGCTATCTGGCCCTTTATAGAAAAATTTTGATGACTTTTGGTTATAAATAATGGGTAGACAAAGTTTATTTTACTGTAGGTATCACAATGAAAAACATATTATGATTGGGATATGTGGACATCTGTATATGTGGACAATTGTATAGCCATTCAGCCAATAGACAATTATTGAGTACCTACTATATACTAGAATCTGTCTTGGTTGTTGAGCATATGAAATTGAACATAAATAGTAATTTCTCTCAAGAAAATCAGTCTCACTATTTTATTGCCATAGTAATTCTAGTAGAATTTAAGAAGAACATAGGATTTCTACAGAATTCCACTTCAAATGAATATGCCCCCCCTCCCCTCCCCTGGCCTCTTTCTCTCAGTTTTCAGCTACTACTGGTTATTGACTTTCATATTTCTATGTAACAGTCAAGTGGTTCTCTGTTTTCTGTTCAAGGATAGAAAACAGGAGTTATAGCAAATGTGAAATCTCTCCCCCACCTTTAACTCCATTGGGATGCTTTTTGACCTCTCCTTCCTCTGCTTATTCCCTATTATGTCATTTAATTTGTTGGGGTCCTGGCATGCCACTTGGATTAAAGTCACTCAAGGCATGTGCCTCTGCCAAGCAGAACTGAGCTGATGTCTATTGCCATAGCAATTGCATTGCTCATCTACAGACAGCAACAAGACCCAAAGCCATTGCCATATTTTTCAGTAGCTAACTCTTATCCTTTTCTTTCTAAATTGCCCCTGACATCAATTGCCCAACAGGATTTCAGTGTGGGTTTAGGTGACTGAACAGCCAATGAGTATGGGGCATTCTTATAGCATGCAATCATAACTTGTGTTTAGCTTTCATAACAAAATCTTATCCAAAACCATCTCAAAGAAGCCAAAACCAATTCAAAACCACTTCCTAGGTCCACATTGCATAACAAGTGGATATGTTCTTTCCCACATCATGGCCAAGGGCACTAGGTAACTGGTTGTCTGGTCATATGAATGGTGAAAGTATTTGTCTATTATGTTTAAGCTATAAAAATTGCAAGCTATCTGGTTCCATGTTGTTTACTAAACATTTTTTCTATTCATATTCATTGCTATTCTGTCTTTGACTCTTGGGAAGAGTATGCTGCTCGCTCTCTCTCTCTCTTTCCTCACATCCTGGCAAAAATATAACTGTGGGGAGTAGAAGAACGGGGAATGTAAGGCTTTCACTGAATACCTACAGATTGAGAAATAGGGGAGAAAGAGAATGAATATGTAAGAGGCACACTGACAGGAAGAAAAAAAAAAGACATTCAGCTTTTTAACATTAAAACATTTTTCACATTTCTCAAGTATCTTATTTCCCTGAGCTCTATCAACACTAATGAGCTTATGTGTCTGGGAAATAGCAAGGATTTGGGAATGTTTACTTGGTTCAGTAATCACCTCTCTCCCAAAATGTCTTTGTTGGTAGCAGTAGAAATTCTCAAAATCCTGCGTCCATGGGTAAGAAATCTTCATCCCTTTCCTTTTAGAGAACAAATACACAGAGCTGGGGCATCTCTCGCGATATAGCCAGTGCACTTCCACAGAGGGGAGGGTTTGGGTTGTGCTGTAACGGGAAGGGATAAAAGAATGAATTAAAAGCCAAAGTGTACAGAAATTAGAGGGTTTTTTTGTTGTTTTTTTAAGTGAGAGACAAATTAGGCTTGCAGAGAGGGCGGGATCCCATGTTAAACCATGATCAGAGGTCAGATGATGCAAATCGGTTCTGAGTAGCTCTATACAGTTCCACCCCACCTTTCAACCAAAAGAACATTTCTGCAGTTGATTTATCATGGTCTCTGAAACTGGCAGCATTATCAAAAATCTTCAAGGTTGTAATAAAAGAGATACGTATTTTAACTTAGTGAAACCAATCTGATGCCAATTTGGTAAGAAAGGAACATATGAACTGATTATTGCAGTTCTGAGCTTTGGTTAAACCTCACCTACACCCACCACTATCAAAATATGAATCTTTAATCAACTCCACTTTGTGCATTCCACGTCTCTGGGAAGGCACTAACCTGCCCTAGCCTTCATCAGAATCCTCCATCTCCCTCAAGCCTAATTTGTCTCTCACTTAAAAACAAAACAAAAACAACCCTCTAATTTCTGTACACTTTAGCTTTTAATTCGTTCTTTTATCCCTTCCTGTTACAGCACAACCCAAACCCTCCCCCCTGTGGAAGTGCACTGGCTATATCGTGAGAGATGCCCCAGCTCTGTGTATTTGGCATACAGAACCACCAAAATGTGCAATTTGTACTTCCTAAAATACCTCTCACATCTGCCCCCTCATCTCTATCCACACTGCCACTACTTCAGTCTATCTAGGCATCCCCACCTCTCACCTGGATTTCTGATATAAACTAAGTGGTCTTACTCCCTGACTCTACTTAAATGGGAGACTTTTCTAAACTGCAAATCTGATCGGGTCACCTTGCGTAACTTCCCTGTGGTCTACCACAGTCCTCGGGATAAAGCTCACACCCATCTCTGTCTCCACGAGTACTCTTGTTTAGTGGCTTTTCCAGAACAACTCCAAGCATGTGTATAGGGCTCTTTCATTCTCTGCCATAGTGACATTTTCCCCACTGTTTTATGCTGCCTCATGCCTTTGCATCTTCGTTGCAATGCTGGGTAGTCTTACTAATCTGTCTCATGAAACTGCTCCATAAGCAAAGCGACCATGTCTTGTTTACTGTTGTAGCTTGTGACACCTGACACAGTGTCTGACACAGGATAGAATGAGACAAAGGACTGGCAACTTTTAAAGAGAGCTGACAATTCCCAAAGGAAGCAGCAGTGTTTCCTAGCTGAGCACAGGTACCACAATGATGACGGTACAGTTATCCCTCCCAAATTTTCGAGGGTTCTGAAAAATTGGGCCATGGGGAGAAGGATAGGGTGAGTGATGGGCACCAGGGGGAAAAAGGAATGCTTAAAAACAAACTGTCTACTGCATAATTTTGCAGAGGGCTGGCCCTGATGTGAAGGGTGGCTCAAAGGGAAATTACTGCCCAACACAGGAGTCAAGAATACCAATTATTTTCCTCTTAAGTAGGGCCAGACCAACGCAACAGAAAACCAGAGAGAATGGGCATTGCATTCCTGGAAGGAAGCTGATGGTGTTGGTGCCATCAGCCTGGTTGACTAAGGAGACATGATCCAGGAGCCACCCAGCAGAAGGCTGGTACACCACAGACAGACATGCTTCTTGGAAAAGACCTGTGGCAATTAGGAATTCAAGCTTAGCCCCAACTTTTCAAATGAAGCCTTCTAATTTTCCTCTTCCCTCCCCTAAGCTTCTTCCAGGAAACTTGCCTTGTCCTACTGTGGTCGGGAAAGATCAAATGTGCCTTTTACCGAAAGGGCAGAGCTTTCCTCTCCTCCCTGCTCCTTCGTGTGTACCCACATGTGACAGCTCATGCAGGGACACTCCTGGGGCCTCCGACATGGAGCCTTCTCCACCCTGTGTCTATGACCTTTTGTGTAGAGTGCAAGGTGGGAGGCCAGACCTGCTATCCAAGACAGTAAATGATGGTAGAATAATGTGACTATAAAAACCACCACTGTGAATAGAATGTTTCTGTGATATACTGTGCACTCAGATATATTTTGTGTCATAGCTTCATATTTTCACTTATGCTAAATAATTTTAACCCACACCTTACCAAGAGAATTAGAAAAAATCTGAAAAATCACATGGCCTATCCTACCAAGTGGAAATAAAAAGTAGTTATTAAAATGGGAATTTGACTCCACCTTAGTACCCAATCTTTTCTCCCAATATCCCAAAAATATCTCCAAATTCTCCTGATGCTTTCTATTTGCTTGCAATGGGAACAGTATAACTTTTCAGTAGGTCTCTTCTGTAAAACCACTTTCTCTATCCTGCCTGATGGTACCAGTACGTATAACCCTTAGAGCACAGAACCATTCCCCTTCCACTTCATTCCTCTCATCATCTTGTGGACTTTTGGAAGATAGAAATTTATGTCAATTATCTTAATTTCTCATCATTAGCTCACACTTTTCTTCCAAACACTCCTTCCTATGTATGACAGTTGACTATCACTCTTCATGGGTTGGGATCATGGCTGGGATCATGGGAGATAATACATAGGTACTGGTTGCAAATACACTGCTGCCCCTTTCTGAAACCTTCATTTTCTCACATTAAGTTAAATACTGCAGCCCCGCCAGCGTGGTTCAGTGGTTGAGCATCGACCTATGAACCAGGAGGTCATGGTTCAATTCCCGGTCAGGGCCCATGCCCAGGTTGCGAGCTCGATCCCCAGTAGGGGGCAGGCAGGAGGCAGCTGATCAATGATTGTCTCTCATCATTGTTGTTTCTATCTCTCTCTCCCTCTCCCATCCTCTCTGAAATCAGTAAAAATATATTTTCTTAAAAGTTAAATACTGCAGGTGGAAAGATTTCATCATTTCCTGGTGTCAGCCCATGAGAGGGCTGTGAGGGTGCAGGTGTTGTTAACACTTCACAGGATTTTGAATTTTGAGGCATTGGATGGATGGTGTGGTGGTGATGGTCTAGATCAGTGATGGCGAACCTTTTGAGCTCGGTGTGTCAGCATTTTGAAAAACCCTAACTTAACTCTGGTGCCGTGTCACATATAGAAATTTTTTGATATTTGCAACCATAGTAAAACAAAGACTTATATTTTTGATATTTATTTTATATATTTAAATGCCATTTAACAAAGAAAAATCAACCAAAAAAATGAGTTCGAGTGTCACCTCTGACACACGTGTCATAGGTTCGCCATCACTGGTCTAGATCATATCTCACTCAAAACACTCACAGCAAAACTTCCACAGAGCTCAATCAGCTCCATTGAGGCTGGACAAGCACTAATCCTGGAAGTGGTGAGACCACTGGGTCACTACCAAACAGTCAGGAACGGAAATGTGCTGTGTTTTATAAATCATAGGGTTCCTGACCCAAAGAGCAACTCAATTTCTCTGACGATCCCACAGTATTTTTAGCCATCGAGCTGGCTGGTTCCCTGTCTGAGTAATATTCCTCTCTTGTTTGGTCGATCTTAATTCTTCCTTCCTTCCTTCCTGCTGTGAAGTGGTATGTTTACTATGTACTGCTAAATCACTACCATATTTACTTGTATTTTTATTGCCAAGATGCTCACAACATTTTTTTTTCCCATCTGGAAGGAAAAACCATAATTTAAAAAAAAGAAAGAAAGAAAAATGTGGTTCTTACATGAACAAAAATGTTTCACTTTATTTTCTACACACATTCTGAGCACTTCCAGGTTATCAGGTATCATCATTAAGCACTTAACACATATTATCTCATTTAACACTCACCACATTGATCGATAAATACTTATTGTTATCCTCAGTTTTATTTATGGGGAAATAAGCACAGAGCAACTTTCCCACAGTCATCTGCTTACATATGGTAAAGTCAGAATTGGAACCCAGGTCAGCAACACTCCCAAATTTAACTTGGCTATTAATCTCTATGACTCTGAAGTCTGTATTTTTATTCCCTATTGCTCCTACCAATTCTGGCCATGTTAACCAGTTTCAAAAGAACCCCTAGCGTAACAGAATTGTGTATCACACAAGAGCCCAGAAATCATAGATTTCTTCATATTATAGATGATGTAACAAAGACCTAAGGAATTTAAATGACTTTCATAAGATGTCAAAGGAACTTCATGCGATCTCAAATCAAAACTAGGTTTTCTTGTCCTGTGGGTCTTTTATCCATGTTACAACATGGACTTCTTGTGCCCTCCCCCTGCCCTGGCTTTTTACTATGATTTTCTTTTTCTTCACTCAAGAAGCTCTGTTTGGCAAAGGAGAATGTGACATCTCAGAGCGAGCGATCCAAATACATCATTTGGAGCCATCATGCACCACAGTGGATACATGAAACCTTTTGGAGGCTTAAGCATCTTGGTTGTAAATGAAGATGTTAATTTATGTTTTCTCATTTTATAAATTACACACAGGAATCCACTTGGCTGCTGGCTCAGACTACCAGTAAGACCAATGGTAGGCAAGCTTCAAAGTAGGCATCTATGTTGTGGGTGGCCTGCAATGCCCCTTCTACCCTCCTCACCTCCGGCATTCATCATCTTCCCTGCTCATCTGTCACATGCCCAAAGCATCTCACTGACTTGGCTACCCAAGCACACCTTATATGAACTTCCCCCCGCCCCTTCTCCATTATCCTTCTCTTCGTCTCTCCTCCAAATTCTCATTCCCTAAGCTGAATGATCTTCAAGGTTCTTAGGGCCTCTATCATTCTGTCCCATGCTTTCTCCTGTCCCCCTTTCTATATTCTGAGAGCATCTGTGACCTTCCTATACTTCCTTCAACCCAATCCCTACAAAAGGATTCCACCAAAACAGGGCAGTGTTGAAATTCTGGGATCTTTCCAATACCTCTTTTCCATGATGACCACCTGATCAACACTTAGTTACCTGAATGCCATTCCTTTATGTCCTGCTCTTTCCTGGTCTAGACCTTCTTTATATTCTACCCTGTGCTATTTGTCCCCTCCCTTTCTATTCCCATTGAACCCACTATACCCCATACATGATTCTATTATCAGCACACATTACATTAGTTCCCAACTATTTACTTTTGGTGGGGCTCTGTAAAGGCAGATATTTCATCCCATTCATCTCTTCGCCTATCCAAACATCAATAGATTTTAAACTTTTAAAAATATATATATTTTTATTATTGATTTCAGAGAGGAAGGGAGAGGGAGAGAGAGAACATCCATGATGAGAGAGAATCATTGATCGGCTGTCTCCTGCACACCCCACACTGGGGACTGAGCCCGAAACCTGGGCATGTGCCCTGACCGGAAGTCAAACCATGACCTCCTGGTCATAGGTCGATGATCAACCACTGAGCCACGCCAGCCGAGCAACATCAATATATTTTAGATGAATGGATAGACAGTTGTATATCCTCCCCCATCATCAGGATAGCTTATTCATAAACAAATCTCTCAGGTTTCATCCCCAGCCACCCATGGACAGAGAGATGAATCAATAAAAAACTGCTTTCACTATACTGAAAACTCAAATCAGTATAGTGAAATCATCACAGAAAGTTCAAAAATCCTACTACTCCTTATGTGAGTTCCTCTCAAGGATGGTTTGCCCAAACTATACCCTGTCCTGACAACATTGTGGACATTGTTATCTAGTGTGTGAAAAGTGGTCAGAAGTATATGTAATAATTGAATTAGCAATGTCAGGCTTGTTCTAGGAGAAAAAAAAATTTCAAGAAAATAAAAAAGCCAAGTTGGAAATAGTTTAACTGTGGGGTGTGTGAACTCTTTGTGGAGCTGTGTTTACATTCCTGGAATCACAAGAATGCGATAAGACAGCAGGGCTTTGGGTCCAGTCAAAAGTCTCTAAAAAGGTGACACTGTGCCTGGCCAGACTGAAGGGTCCCTGGTTCAATTCTGGTCAAGGGCACATGCCTTGGTTGCAGGTTCCCCAGCCCTGATCAGAGGAGGCAACCAATCAATGTGTCTCTCTCACATCAATGTTTCTCTCTGTCTCTCTCTAAAAATCAATGGAAAAATATCCTCAGGTGAGGATTAACAACAACAACAACAAAAAGGTGGCACTATTGCCCTGGCTGACGTGGCTCAGTTGGTTGGGCATTGTTCCATGCACTGAAAGGTTGCTGGTTTGATTCCCGGTCAGGGCACATGCCCAGGTTTTGGGCTTGATCCCCAGTAGGGGGCATTCCTGAACACATCCGTGTTTCTCTCTTTCTCCCTCTCCTTTGCTCTCTAAAAATCAATTTTTTAAAAAGTGACGCTATCTATGTCTGTTCTGCAACTAGCAGGGTGGTCACGAACATCTGCCCTCATCAATGAAATCATGGAAGAGAAGCCCCATGCAAAGGAAGCTAACAGTAAATTGGATGCTTTAGTTGGTTCTGCCTCAGGGCAGTGGTGGGGAGATTTAGGAGAGATGTAGAGGGACTCACAAGTATAAGATCACAGAGGTTTAGTCTTGGGTTATAAGTAAGACAGGCCTCCGGCCCGCTTGTACAGTGCAGACGTCTGCCTCGGCCGGTCAGGACAAGTAAATTAAACCTTCTCACATCCGTGTTGTGATGCCAGCCGCTCCCAGTGGCCTTCCGTGCATGCGAGGAAATCCCGGAACTGGGAGGAAGCTCCTTCCCCTGGTATGGGGGCTTTTGGGGATTGGCTTTGTTTCCTGGAAAGTAAGGCAGCCTTTGGGCTTGACTACTCTTGGTGGGCCTTGAGGCCACCGAAGAGCTAGACAAGAGGCTCAACCTATATCTTTAGGTATAGAGAAAAGGGTTCTTTCTACACTATTAATATTGCATTGCATATTCAACTATGTACTTAGAGTTTTTCTTTTTCATTTTATGAGAATTCTTTCCCTTGACAGAGCCTCTATTACAGTTTTCCTGATGCCTAGTATGAACTGTTGAATAAATAAAAACAAACTGAACCTTGAAAACAACGTTTAAAGGCGGCATATATGAACATTCAGGCTGAAATGAGTAGGAAACTTCTATGAAACATTAAGTAGAGCAGAATAAGATAAAGTTAAAATGTATTGGGTAGGGTGGGACAACCTTACATGCCAGAGTTTGAACTTTAATCTCTCTAAACAACACACCCTGTTTTAAAGCACTAAAGGCTTCACTTTATTTCTTGCGATGCTTTTCAACTTCTGTTCATCAGAGTCCAGTAATTAATTATGCAAAGGTGATTTAGGGTCCCAGGAATGTCTGGGGTGGGCTTGGAGTGGAAGCTGAGTTCATAAAAAGAGCAATTAAATCATGTTTCTGACTGCCCATGCCTACTCCAACCAGAACAGCTATGTATGTATCTATTTTTACTCTATTGGTTTGCATAGAATCTTGCATTTGAAAAGAAAAAAAAAGCAGTTCACTTGCTTGATTTGAAAGCCATTGACTGTTTAGCTGTACTCTGCTTGGTCAGGAACAGGGAGGGACTGCGGAAACAATATTCAACAAGCTATCGGAACAGTAGAAAGTTGCAGGAATAGCAACTTGAACACAGATGGAGAGACAGAGCTGACTAGTTGCTAACCAAGCTTGTTCCCTCTTCCTTGTCACACAGAAAGACTATTTCCCAGCCTGCTTTGCAGTTAGGTTGGTACCAGGTGGCTGGATTTGGCCAATTCAATGAACTTGGGGTGGTGTATGTTATTTCCAGGCCTGTCCATTAGATATCTTGCTCCATATTCAATATTTTCTCATCCCCATATCTCCTTCCCCATGTGCTAGCTGGATGGTATCAGGGCAACTCTGAAGTGACAATGTTATAGATAGAGACTCAAGATCCTGTGTCCCTTAGTCTACACTTGCAGAAAACCACCAAGGATTGACGTCCAACCAGGAATGTTCATATTGACTTTCTGCTAACAAGATGCAGATTCTAACTGGGGTAAGCCATTGAGATTAAGAGTTTCTTTGTTACTATAGCATAGCCCACTGTGATGAATAAATATGGTAAAAGGCCAGTGTTCTACCTAGCAAAGTTGATATCCGCAGGATCATTTTTAATACCCTCTTCCTCAACATGAGAAAATTGTTTTGACTTACAACATGAAAAATAAAAAAGGTCAGAAAATAGAAGCAGAGTGAATTTTTCTATTTCATATAACTCTTTATATAGTATTTCTTAATTTTTTAACAAAAAATAAATAAGACAACATAAAAAATCATTTTAATTGCATTATTGTATTTTTTAAATGGCAAAAGTATACACCTACATATTGATCTAGTCTAATAATAAGCAATAAAATCATAGCCTCCATTTTTCTAGCTTTAATGTTCTACAAACTTGTCAATGATTTTGTCAAAATTAATTTTCTTCATCTATTTCTGTTAATATATAGATTTTGTCAATTTGTGTTCACTAATAGTTGATGGAAAAAATACATTTTTATCCATTTCAATGTCATAAAGTTTCTTTCATGTGAAGCAACAGATACAAACAGCTAAGAAATCTCTTAAACAGCATAAGCCTGGCCAACTTTCATAAAAATGCCATTTCTTAATAAATTTCAGAATTTGCATACTGTCCATGTCTTTGTTCTTTGCTATTAATTCTAGTTACTTCCATTTTGTTATAATCATAAATGTTCCACTAAAATACTTTCACCAGAAATTCATCTTAAACTTCTATTACATTTAGTAAAATGTAAATGTAAATTTGGTTTTCTTTTTCTGCTTTAGAACTTGTGTCTACATCTTGGTGAAATGATCAGGTGTTGCTGTTTTATTTCTCCAACAATATAAGCTTAGCATCTTTTGTTATTTCTCTGAGTATTTTTCTTCTAACTTGATTCATTTTTCACTGTGAAAGTCCAATTTCTACATTTTGCATAGTTAATAAATAGCCTTTCTCACCATGTCTGTGCACCAGTCTGCAAGGAACAAGCTAATATTAAACTGATTCTGGCTGTTTGCAAATATTTTTATGCCTGATTTCTTCACACCAGGCAAAAAAGTATATTCAGAAAAGAAAAATCAAGTACAGTTATCTTTGTTTATTTCAAATGTACTGTTTGAATGCAGGAATATAGAGTGCCACGGGAGTTGGGAATATAAACTGTACCGGAAGCAAGCTCCAAGGATTCTGAATCATTAGGGTTTCCTCTGGAAATGAACTTGGTGGCTGAGTCCACATGTGTTGGAGGCCAATTACCCAGCTGGGAGTTCTCTAAATTAACTTTCATATAGAATCCAGTGTTGTTTTTTTAAAGAGGTCATTTAAATGTGCTAATTTGAAGCATAAATATATGTTATTGAAACTCAATTGAAACTGTGGCAAATGTTTCAAAAGTAGACCACAAAAATTTTTTTTTTCACTAACAGTGCTTAAGAATTGCTGGGCATGGTGGTAATTTAAAAGCAGACCGACTTTTAGTTTCAGTGTGTTTTAAATTCTCCACGGGTAATGCACCCCCTAATTGTACCCCAGGTGGATCATGCATCCAACCCCTTCCCAAATACGGATGGATGATTATGTAACTATCCACTTACTGGAATGGAAAATGTGAACAGACATGAGAAGGGCAATGGAACCAGGAATCTGTTAACACCTCTACTGATGCCTGTATGCTTGAATCTGTAAAGGTTTTGAGCACATTTTTGTGGATAGCTCTGTTACTGTATATTCCAGGATCTCCCTAAAACGTTGAGTCAGAAACAAAATCCTAGTTTGGATAGTTCTCTGGGAGAGAAAACATTTGCAGAGATTCCTGATTCAGGTAGTCCTTTTCCATGAGAGCCAAGCCTTCTCCTTAACAATAGATTGTGGCCATTTTCCTCAACCAGAGTCTCATTCCCACACCATCCCTGGGGAGACACACTCAGAAAACCAAACTAAACATAAATAGAGACAAATTGTGCCTTGTGCTCAGAGAAAAAGAAAACACACTGCGGGTGGAGAAATAGGAATGTCCTTTGAATGCCAGGTAACCCTTGTACCTGTCCCAAAGTCGGCACACCTTCTACAGAGAGCCAAGCAGCCACTTAACAGGTGGGAAGAAAAGAGTGACCAAGACCAGCTGGGTGTGGCGGCAGCAAGTCAGGGAAGCGTGATGAAGTAGAAGCTATGACGATAGCAAGGCATGCAATGTCTCCCTTCTAGCTGGAGAAAACTCCTATTCTCCCTGTAAAGAATTCCTCTGGAAAGATCATCCCTATGGAAAAGAGAAAAGTTCTTCTAAGATTTCTAGTTTCATCTCTGAGTTTCTTTTATTTTTCCCTGACCCTGTTCGGCTGCCCAGAGCTCAGCTAATCCTCCTCAAAATAAAATACTTTTGCAGTTGTTTCCAGCCTATTCTCTTGTCCATTATGTTTTCACGCCAACTCCTTGACTGTGACTATATTGACCCATGAATCATTGAAACAAAGCCCAGACTAAGCCCAAAACCTTGGGATGTTCACCTCATGGCTCATTTTGACAGATTTATTTAAGGAGTTTCTGTTGTTGCTGTTGTTTTACTTAATTTTTGTTTCCTTTTCCAACTAAGTCTATCTTCCAATTCAAGGCCAACTTCACATATTTATGTAGTGGATTCCCTGGAATTAGTCTCCATACAAGTTACCCCTTCTTCCAAGGCAGAGTCCATTAGACCCTCCCTTTGTGGACAAATTCTCCCTGTTCAAAGCTGCACCTGAATGCCAAAGCGCAGTGTGGTGTGCCTGCCATCTGCTGGCGAGGGGCTGACATTACAGGATGGGCCTCCATGCACTCTGTGGCAAAATAATCAAGTGGGCACTTGTTGCAAGAACAAAAGCTTTCTCTGAAGAGATGAAAACCATTTCTTCATAAACCTTGTCTATCTTCAGCACCAAATTTTTTTACACTGGAAAATCTAAAGAGGAGTAGAAACCTCATTTACGGCAGACCTCCAAGTGCTAAAAACATTGAGACAACAGGGTTATCCTAGCCTCCTCACAAGGCAGAAACCATTATCATAAACCCAGAGGCAAACCTCATCCAATAAGGCAGCAAGCCCCTATCTTGAGAAGCCTGCTCTGGGCTGACATTAAAACCAGTTGCAGGGTGAGTATCCTCCTTCAGATAATGACAACTACCATGACCAAGTTCCCTTTAAATGAAAAGATTTTGTTTCTTAGAACCCAAATGATTGAAACGTAAGCATTGGCGTGTGGGTGACAAGGGAATTGTTTTCTCATTATAAGAGCCATTTTCCAGTGTTTAAGAATAAGAATCATGCTTTAGAAATGTTTACACAGGCTCACCCTCGAAATCAGAGCCAGGCCCTTTTTCTCAGCCCTGACTCTTTTCCCAACTCTTATCTTCGGGACGTGTGGAACTGCACGATCCACGGCCAGGGGAGCCAAGTCCCTATTGCTGACCTCAGTGGGTGTTGCCACTCATTTCCATGTCAAAGAATGGGACCTTGTGTGATTGTGAATAGTCGACCACAGGGAAGAATTTCCCAGAGAGAATACCCTGATGGAGGAATAAAACTAAACTTCTTGAAAGGACCTTATTCATGGTAGGAGCAACTCATTCAACACTGAAGGCACTGTCTGCTATGAATCAACATAAACTTCTTCATGAAAGGCCATGGGAACCAAAACAACTTTCAAATTTTACAAAACTAAAGGCATATGATAAATATTGTATTTTATACCTATACGAATATGACTTATCCCATCCCCCAAGCCCGTTTCTCCATCTCAGTCAAGGGCCACATATCTGCTCAGTTGCTTGACCCCCAAATGCATGGAGCCATCATGCAAGCTCTATGCCCTCCAGAGCGGCTCACAGAGCAAGAGATTGCCCTAATGATGGCCCCTAGGGGCATGTGAAGGTCAAAGCTCCAGGCAAATGTGGAAACTAAGTGGAATCGCCTAGAGGAAAGAGATGGCAGCTTTACATCTTAAAGATTGGCAAGGGAAGCTCCCAGACTCCTGTGAGGTATTCAATCCCTGGCTTGAAAAAAAAGATGATGCAGAGGCCCTTCTCAAGGCCTGGCCCCTCTGAGGTGAGCCAGTCCTCACCAGGGCTGGCCCTGTGCCTGTTTATCAGGACATGGTGTTAAGCCCGTGGCCTCAGGAACCTCAGCAAAGATGCTCTGTGGTTGACGTGGAGAAGACCAAAGTGGAGCAGGCAGAAACAGCTCTCCCAAGATGAATCACGAGACCAGGGCAGCAGTACTCACGTGGAGGGATGACCAGGGCCATAGCCACCCCAGAGCCTTATCAAATATTAGAGGCCCAGTGCACAAAATTCATGCACAGGTAGGGTCCCTAGGCCTTGCTGGTAATTAGGGCCTATTGGGGCCTTCCGGCTGCCAGCCAGGGCCTTCCTTTGTTCTGCGCCACCCCCTGGTGGTCAGCACACGTCATAGTGAGTGATCAAACTCCCGGTCTCCCGGTGGAACTCCTGAGGGGACACTTTGCACATTAGCCTTTTATATATATAGGTAAGAGCCAGAGAAAGCAGGAGAAAGGGTGGGCTTTCCATCAGTATTGGCAACCAGAAGCTGGGAGCCATATTTGATTTGGTTTAAAGGAACATGTAAATACGGCATTACTCCCAAACATTGCGGAGTAATTAGAAGTGTTATTTTCATAAGGCTTTGGGAAAAAAATGGTTTTAATCCTTTAAAAAAAATGTTAGACAAGCACTCTTGTTGGACCTTGCCACTTCCTCTGACCACATAACACTCTTTCTGCTTCAAGGAAGGATTCCATTGAAGAAATCCTCGGTTCTCATGGGTTCCACATCTGTAGGCGACACACACGCACCACTCTGCCAAAGTCTAACAGCAGGAACCACGAGGGACATTCCAGGCCCCTGCAGTGAGGGAGAGAGGAAAGTTCTGAGACAGGGAAGAATCAGAGGAGCAGCATCCACAAGGATACTGAATACTATACCTTCGGGATAGCTGGGTTACATTATTGTCTAACCACTCTGCTGTACATCTGAAACTAATACAAAATAATATTGACCGTAAACTGTAATTAAAAAAATAATTTTAATTATAAAAAGCTGGGTTCCAGTAAATTGAAGAATACCCTTTTTTCTCTCCTTCATCTCATTCCCATCAAGCTTTGTTTGCACCCTTGGTCTTTTTTAAAATGGTGAAAATACACTGGAAAATATGGCAAGCCTTGGATTTTCACCCTGTGATTATTTCCACCCCAGGAAAGAACTGCCATGAAAATGCAGCTTCTAGTGGCTGAAACTGAGGCCATGTAGGAATTAAAATAGTCCGAGGAAAATAAACAGCTGATAGCGCAAGTCTAGCGATTAAACTCCCATTATCACTTTTGTAAAAGTTCAGGAAAAAGTGTGGAGCGGCGCCACTGAAGCAGAGCCAGAAGCCACTCTCATTTCAGAACAAGCAGCTTCTGCTGTTTTTTTTCTTGATGCAATTTATCATGAAAGCCTGGCTTCTATGCCAAGGCATAGGGGAAGCTGGGAGTCAATGTTATCCACCTCATTTGAAAAGGGTATCATGAGTGACCAAGGGAATGAAAAAAAAATCATACCTCACACCAGGAAAAACAAGATTCAGCAGCATAAAGGAGACAAGTACCACTATTATGTCTGGAATTAATGAAGACGTGGGGCAGCCTATGAAGTTTTTTTTTTAGAGAACTCAATGGGATGTGAAGTGACTCTCTTAATGACCAAAGCAAGGTAGGCACCCCTTCTCTAGCATGGTGGGCACAAGGAGAGGTGGTCTTCCTTGATTATGTCATCTTCCTTTTTAAAAATATATTTTTATAGATTTCAGAGAGGAAGGGAGAGGGAGAGAGAGAGAGAAACCTCAATGATGAGAGAGAATCATTGACCAGCTGCCTCCTGCACATCCCCTATTGGGGATTTAGCCTGCAACCTGGGCATGTGCTCCAATCTGGAATCAAACCATGACCTCCTTGTTCATAGGTCAACGCTCAACTACTGAGCCACTGCGGCCGGGCAATTACGTCTTCATTTTCAATGAATTGTCTACATTTGTGGTCCAGTTTCCTAGGCAAAGTGATAGAGGGTTGGAAGAGAGAAGATGGATTATTTCAGGGAAAATATGTCAAGTTAGATAATTGTCTCGCACATAACATTTAAAATAAAATCCAGGTGGATTAAAAAGTGAGATGCAAAAAAAAACAGCAAGACCCAGAGAAAATAGCTAATGTAGTTAATATTGATGAAAATGTTATAAGCAGAAAGCACAAAGGAATATTTTAATAGGATTTGTTACATAAAAATTTAAATTTCCACATATCATGAAACATTGTAAATAAAATCAATAGGCAAATGACCAACACAGAAAATATTGGAATGTTTAAAATAGACAGAGATACGTATTTATGATATATAATTAGTTCATATAAATCAATACAAGAAACCTCTAGGGGGAAAAACAGACAGAGGAACTAAATATTCAACTCTCAGAAATTCAAATTATCAATAAGCATATGAACAAAACTTCAATCTCATATATAATCCAAGAAGTATTGAATAATAAATAATATTCTAACCAACTGGCAAAGTTTGTTTTGAAATGATAAATCCCATACTGATAAAACTTTTGAAAAACAGGTCATGGAAAATGGTTAGAAAGCTTTTTAAGTAAATGGAAGAATTTATTGTGTAATAGAAGACCAGTTAGGGAATTAGGAAAAACGGGTCCTGCCAAGTCACGGGAAGAGCAAAGTAAACTCTGTGACATTGTACCTCCAGCACAAGACCACACTGCTCCTGAGGACTCACTTTGAGGCGGGGGTGTGAGTTTCCCTTCATCACTGGTATGGTATCACTGCCCGAGTCATGTAGCAATGGTTAAACTTTACATACCCCCCTTCCTGTAGGAATTATATCATGAGAGCCAGTCTTATGTGTCTATGGAAATGCAGGAGAATGTCACCCTAAAATATGCCGCTTGGCATATCCTATCTAATAAAGGGGTAATATGCAAATTAATCATCACTCCATCACAAAGATGCAGTGCCAATCCTCTCAGCCCCACTGGAGTCCCCCAGTCCCGGGGGGGGGCAACCGCTGAGAGCGGGCAGCATGAGTGGCCTGGTGGAATGCTCGCTTCGTCGCCATGGCGATGAGGCAAGCGTTCCACCCCGGCTGCAGAGGGCCTCTGGGCAGTGGGCACGGAGCAGGGGGCAAGGGGGGGGGGGAACACTTGCGTCATCGCCCCAGCGACAAGGCAAGCATTTTGCACCTGGCCGCAGAGAGCCTCTGGCCAGGCCAGGCACGGAACACTTGCATCATTGTAGGCCGGGCTGAGGGACACCCCCCTCATGCATGAATTTCATGCACCGGGCCTCTAGTTTTGAATAAAAGGCACTTTATAGCTGGTACAAGAACACTCTGACCCTCTTCTGTTCTCCTGAAAGCAAGAGCTAAATCTCCCTCATGATAGGTTACCTCCATGCCCCAGGAAGAGGAAAGACATTCCAATCACCAGAGACAGGGGATTTGGGGCTGAGAAGTCAGACCAAACTAACCCTATCTTCCTAGTTACTTCTTTACCATTCACCACACCTAGCTCAAACCCCCTTGTCTTGTCAATTCCTCACAAACGTATTGTCTAAAAGGTATAAAAGCTCCTTGCTCTGGTCTCTTCAGGTCTTCATTCTCTTGTCAGGACTACCAGGTACATATTAAAAATGAATATAATGTGTATGCTTTTCTCCTGCTAATTTATCTTTGTCCGTTGAATTTTCAGACCTAGCCAGGGACCCTATGAGAGCCAAGGAAAACTTTTTCCTATTCCACAAAATCTGGGGCCACTATCTTAGGATGCCCAGCCATGAAGGTCCACAGCAATGTCTATTACAAGCCCTCACATTAGCAGACCCAGTAATTCCACTTCTGGAAAACTGACCTGATGACATGGAGATGCAAACAAAGAAGTCCTGCCCAGGGCATTGATGGGAGTGCTTTCTATTACTGAGAAAAACCTGGAAATAATCTTAATGCTTTATACCAAGGAATATGAGGAGAAACTCAAATGATGAAACACTAAATAATTTAAAATAATGTTTTCAAAAAATATTTCATGATATGTGAAAGCAGTCAAGATATATATTAAGAGAAAAAAGTCAAAATAATAATCTTTATATAGTTGGATTCAAACAAACAAACAAAAAAAACCCAGAAGGGCCCTAACTGGTTTGGCCCAGTGGATAGAGTGTCGGCCTGCGGACTGAAAGGTCCCAGGTTCGATTCCGGTCAAGGGCATGTACCTTGGTTGCGGGCACATCCCCAGTAAGGGGTATGCAGGAGGCAGCTGATCGATGTTTCTCTCTCATCGATGTTTCTGACTCTCTATCCTTCTCCCTTCCCCCTGTAAAAAAAAAATCAATAAAATATATATTTAAAAAAAAAAAACAGAAGGAAAAGTAACAAATTGTGAATGGTTGTTTTGTCAGATACAAGAGATTAATGTTGCTTTGCTTAATTATAAAATTATAATTTTAAAAAATTGTGTAATTATAAAAGTAGAACATGATAGTTAAAATCAACACAAGGAGCATATAAAGCCACAAGTAAAGACCCTGGCACCTCCACTCCTCATTACTGACTCACTCGAAGCAAGAATGTAACAGTATACGTCCTTCGATGCTTCCCTGGGTAAACTCCATTTACTGTATTTTAGGAAAATACACATTAAGAACATATCTAGTGTCCTAAAACTCACTTTTGATCACTCGAAAATACTGGATATCTTCCATGAGTGTGCCAATAGATAGATATGCTTGGTCATTTTTTAACAGCAAGCTAAAGGTCTTTATTTAATCTTTAAAAAATTCATTCTTTTATAATTTTACTTTTATCTTAATGTTCAAAACCATTCTATTCATATATTGCTCTTAAGATTAGAAAAATTTATAAATATATTTTTAAAGAAGAGGAATCTACTGTATTAGAAAGAGTGAGAAGTTGACTCCCTGGAAATATCCCCTTGCCATGTAAAGGAGGGAAGCAATTACTGGGAAGCCTTACGTAGCTTAGCCATGTAGCAGATGTCAATGGAGGACCCGCTGTGTGCCAGGCACTACCGTGGGCACTGGGGAGACAGGGCATGATCCGAGTGCCTGACTCTCAATAAATGACAAAATTAAACTGTGCGGCTGCTGCTGAAATGCAGCGGGGAGCTCCCCACCCCTAGTGAGAAGGTTAAAGGGGAGGAAGGGCTTGGAGTTCTCCACAGTTCACTGATTCTTCTGTGAATGCCTACTAGGAATGAGATAAATGCTTTCCCCTGCCCCCAGACTCTGGTTATTTAGTTTGACCTGGCAACCAGTTTGTAATCTCTAAAGTAAAAGTGATAATGGGTAGGAATTAAGGGAGAATTGGGTGAAATGCCCAGCAAGGGCGTGATACATGGTGCATCTCAATGAGTGACTCCACCCAGAGAACCTTCCCATCTCCACCAGCTCTGCAGGGAAAACAAACAGCTCTAACTGGACCTGAGTCCTCACTCGGATTGTCGCTGAAGTGCCATGTTCAAAGGGCTCTGATGCTGAGTCTAGCTCCAGCGTGACTACACTACCATAAGCATTGGAGAAGGGAGTGGAATAGTTATTTGTTCTCCCCAAACCCAGATATGTGTGTAAGCATATTTTAAAATTGCCCTAATGCAAATAAAACAGGAAAACAGTCCTGTTACTATGAAATGATATTTAAATATAGTTATAGGATGTAGGATTATCTGCAATTTTGGCTTATAGGCAACACCTTTCCTACTATACCACACATATTTCTCAAAGCCACACTTGATGATGAAAATATAGAAAAGAAAAAAAAATGCTGAGTTAAGTAAGAGATGAGCCTAAATGGGACTAGAAAGTGATTTCAGCCTGGCTTTGAATCAAACCTACTGTGATCACTTGAATTTGTTTCCCCAACTGTCATCAACAAAGCCAACAGTTTAGCATTTTATTGACCACTGCTATCGTTGTTAAAGAACATGACCTAAGATTGGATCAGGAAAGGAAGTAAGTTCTTCCACTCAAAGTGAGATTGATTCTTTCACAGGGTTGCAAATGGACTTAAACAAAAATTTAAAAAGCAGTTCATTAAAAGGATGTAGAAGACTAATAGCCACTCAGCAACCCCAAGCACATCAATTTTGTTTGTGAAGATGAGTATGCCACTGAACCACTTTGCAACTAGAATTCTGACCTATACAATCAAGAATAGTTTTGTGTTGCTATCAAAATTACATCAATGGGGTTTATCCGGAATCAAGTGTTTCTATATTAACAACCACCTGTATGAACTTCTTAAATACCCAAGGCATTTAAAAATAAAGCTACTATTTTTTTTTTAATTCTCACCTGAGGATAGGTTTGTTTGTTTTTTATTGATGAGAGTGAGAGAGAGAGAGAAACATCAATCTGTTGCCTCCTGTACCTGCCCAGATCTGGGACCAAACCCATAACCTATGCCTGTGCCCTGACCAGGAATAGAACCCTCAACCTCTTTGTGTTTGGGACAATGCTCCAAACAACTGAGCCACCTGGCCAGGGCTAAAGCCACTAATTAAAACACACACACACACACACACACACACACACACACACACACACACACATTTCCTCTTTATTGAAGTCTTCCTTAATGTCACTCAGATTGGAGTGGTCTTGCCCTGCTCTGAGTTCCCATGACCCTGCATTGATCAGTGTCCTAGCTCACACCAGGCTACAGCTTGCCCATAATGATGTGTGCGTGTGGTATAGTTCTGCTGGAGCATATGCTCTTTGAGCAAAGTCTATGTCTACTGTCTTCAGGTCTCCGATTGTATTTAGCTTGGTGCATAGCAGATGCTTGGTAAATGTTTACGAGATGTGTAAAAATGAATGCATACACACAAACCACTCCAGACAAAGTACGTACAGCCTCTGTCATACTCACCCTAAGCCAGGTTTCCTTCACCAACTCAAATGTCGACCTGAAGGGGCCAAGCAGCTGGAGTGAGTGAGGAAGGGAGGAAGGTGGGCCTGCAGTGGGGTGTTTCAGTGAATGGGGGGGGGTGGGGGGGGCAGGGCACTGCTCCTCAGCTCTGCATAATGGTTGCTCTGCAGGGATTTGCATGCAGATTTGTCAGATCTTCCCATTTTTCAGGAGCGAGAAATCTTGACCGATGTGAAATCTTTTGGTTTTAAAGTGTTATTAGCAGGACAAACACAAGCTGCCGGCAGTCCAGATACTGAGCACAGGCTGCCAGCTTATGCCCTCTGTATTAGGTACACATGTCACCATGCCCTTCACCCACACAATTTTCTTGTTTAGCTCTCCCTGCCTTGCAGCCTATAAACCTGTACCCTTGTCTCCCCCATTTCTGTCCACTTCTCCTGCTGGGAGAGTTATCTCTAAGACTGAGTTTGTTACTAATTGGCTGCCTTCCCCTGCTTTCTCTAGTTAGAACAAAACACAATCTATGCCTGTTGCACCTACCTTTTAAATAATTGTCTTTTTGTGTTTTTGCCAAGTGAAGGCCACCTTTTCTCTTTGTAACTCAAACCACTGAGAATGTCCTTTTAAATCTAATCTTTGAAATACATCGATCTCAGCGAGGCTGAGTTTCTTTGATTCTACTTTAACGTGAGTATCCTTTTGTGTCAATCAATCCGTGTCTATATTTGAAGCCTGGGTTTTCTCCTTGGCCATTTTTCCTTGGGAATAGTTTTAAGGCTTCATGTTTCCCCTGGGAACTGTGCCCTTGACTACATACCCACCAGCCTGGAGGCTCACCGGTTCCCTACTTCTAGGTGGGCGTGTTCATCCACTGTGGGAATCTTTGATGAGTAGCCAGGCTGACTTCCACAAGACACCATGCAACACACTGCAGCCCTGATCATCATGTTATCAATGTGGTGTGACTCTTGGGACTCAGAGATGACATCGGTCTGTCCTCACCTTAAGATGTCTCTGACGCTCTATCTCTTCTGTGAACACACTGGAAGGGGCAATTGATTCTGACTCCACTGTTTTTAGCAAAAAAAACCAAGAGCTTCTGGGCAAAGTGTAATAGAGACATACAGAATTAAAGTCTTCCTGTATGATCTTGTCTTATTTGCCTTTTCAAAACCTTTCCCCTGCTCCCAGAGCCATACCTATCGATACAACCTGCCATATTTAAAGCAAAAATGTTGATACTCCCACTGAGATTCCTGCTACTCAGCTGAAAAGTCTTTTCACCCTTAAATCCTTTCCTGTCCTAATACAGATGGTAAGAGATCCAACTTAAAAGTCTCACTGTTCCTATCTATGAAAGGTGGGTCACAAAGAACTTCACATGATTGGGCTTGAATATTGGGCTAAATAAACAGGTTTGGGTTTTTTTAAATCACAAAGAATTAGAGATGAGCTAAATGAAGACAGACATATTTCATGGCATTTTTTAAGCACACAAAGATACTATACAATAATCAAAATACCATCCAATGTAGCCTGTAGGGAAACTAGCCTGCAGGGAACATAAATCATCTACAACAGTGGTCGGCAAACTGCGGCTCTCGAGCCACATGCGGCTCTTTGGCCCCTTGAGTGTGGCTCTTCCACAAAATACCGACTTCTGCGCATGGGCCACGAAGTTTCAATCACACTGTACGTGTGCGCCCACACGTGGTATTTTGTGGAAGAGCCACACTCAAGGGGCCAGTTTGCCGACCACTGCCCTAGAGGATGGAAAGATATGTCACATTTCCCTAGTTTATTTGACCACAGAATCTCTTTTTTGTGGAGATTATTTTGCAGTTTGCCAACCACTGATCTACAACACTCATCTGAGGATACCTAGAAGATAGGCAAATGTACTACATACTCATTCCATAATTAGTCTGGACTCAGTTAAATGAAACTCTACAATTTTTGTCAGAGGAAAACGGATAACTCCAGAATGAGAATAAAGGCAGTAGTGGGGAGTGGAGGATAAAGGGGGTGCAAATTGAGAACTGGTGACCTTCTGAAAACTATCTGCCAATATTTGAGCTTCAACTGAAATTGGAGCTTGATAAACAGAAGTGAGGTTGTGGGCAAATTTAAAATCAAACATCTACTCAGCATATAGCTTAAGCATTTCTGAAGAGCTCCAAAATCATTTAAAAAGGAAACTGAACATCACCTCTTAACAACCCTCATCTTCAAATACTGAATTCTTCAGGAGTCTCAAAATTTCTAAGCCACTGAAAGATTTTATTTGCCCAATTTCATTCCCAAGCATACAGTCTAAACGATCACAGAAAATTGCAATGGTTTGTTATGGCTTATTACCAATTCTACATCTGGTTTAGTGGTTCAAAGAACCCCCTTCCTGGAGAAGCAAGAACATCTACCTGAGAACTCACCCAGCCCACTGAAAATGTCAACTTGTCTTGTCTCCAGATCAAGAGTAATTATTCCATTTCTCTAGGCACCACAGAGATGATTTCTAGTGCTGACAACCACTGTTGCTTTTATTTATTTTGAAATTTTCTTTTTGAAAAATATATTTTTATTAATTTCAGAGAGGAAGGGAGAGGAAGACAGAGGGACAGAAACATCAATAATGAGAGAGAACTGATTGGCTGCCTCCTGCATGCCCCCCAGCTGGGGATCAAGCCTGCAACCCAGGCATGTGCCCTGACCTGGAATTGAACCATGATTTCCTGGTTCATAGGTCAACACTCAACCACTGAGCCACACCTGTTTGGTTATTTTAAAATTTTTCTTCATCCTACCTACTCTTCACCATGAGAAAGTAACTTGGGTTTTAAAATAACAGACAAAAATTTTCCACATATGAAAATAAATCAAAATATTCCAGGTTAAAGCTATGTTCACTTTGAAGCAACTTGAAACTGTCTCTCACTTAAGAGCAACTCTCTTCCCGAAATCATGTTAGCTCTAGCTTTTAGTTTATAGATTTTGTGTTTGGTATTCAAGGTTAACTTCTTAGTTGATTATACGTAAGCCAATATTAACAGCAGTGACTGCCACTGTGAAAATGAGATGCAGCACAATGTTTGGTCTTAAAAGTCAAGAACCTGTGTGTTAACTCGATGATCTAATCTAGCTTCAAATTAACCACATTAAAATAAATTAAATGTTCTTTCTTCTTCATGTTGCAAAACATTTTATGTCATACTCTGTAATTTGAGAATGACTGTTCTCATTTGATTCGGGAGATGGTGTGGTGTCTTTAATTCCTTTACCAATATTATCCCAGACCAACAGATGGAAGATGAAGCAATAAAGGAGAATTGAACATGTGCTATACTTATCATGTGCTTTTCCCCCTGAAGTTTGCTTACTGCTGGCTGTTTTCCCATATTCATCAGACAGGGGTATTTGCAAAGACAAAATTAAAGGCCTGAGAGAAATCTATGATATATCAGAGAGGCAGGGACAGAGGACAAAGTCACCTCTCTTTTCTCAGTCTATTCCTCTGTTGCAAGATTTTTATTCTAACAGACAGGTATCCAATAATCCTTGAAATTTTTCCTACATGAGGAAATTGTGACCTAGATTTTGCCAAGTTAGGAAGTCAGTCAGCAAGTATTTATTGAGCATCTATTATATGCTGAGCACATTGCTAGGTTCTGCAGACACACTGGTGACACACAGATAATGGCCCTGCCTACTAAGGGAGCCAGAAAACTAGTGGGGAAGACACATATTAAGGAAGATATTTCACTTATTAAAGGTAAAAGAACTGAATTTAGGTCACAGCTCTAGGGATTAAAACAAGTTACATGCTGTATCACTTTGGGTCTCAGCAAGAAATAGTACTTATATAGCTAAATGAGGGACTTTAATAAACACGCTATTTATAAAGGTGTGGGCAGGATTTAGTCCCCTACAAGGAGTCATGGCATCCTTCAGGGTAATAATAAGAAATGGCTAAGTATCCTAGCAACAGCAGGGAACTAGCTATTACCCCCAAGTCCTTCTCTCTGGCCCCCACCCTCACCCCGCCTACACACTTAAAGGGGTAAGAGGACCATTCTTAGGGGAGCCCAGAAGAAGAACTGTATGGCGAGGCCTGACTGATAGGAACCATGGTCTCGGTGGAGGAATGCAACCAACCCTCAGTCACCAGCACGGAGGGCTGGGGGTACATACCCCAGCCTCACTCTCCTCCATCCTGACTATTATTGGTGAATACAGGGTCAGGACTAAGCACAGAATTTAAGGAGGCTCTGGGGGCCTTGCTCCTTAATCTGACCCTGAGTAAACCCCATTAAACCAGAGAGCAAGACAGCCTGCGGATATGGTCATGTGGGCAGGCTGAGAGAAGACAGAGTAAATTCACAAAAGAACATGTGGAATATCATGCACACCTAATTTTTTATTCTCTATTACAGTATACCTGCTTTAAATCTCTATCTACTTGGTTGGAGAGAAACTTAATTTCAGTAAATGCTTGTCCCCCAGTCACTTCCTCCATGAGATTACAGAGGAATCCTAGGAATCTGTGGCAGAAATATTGGGAGAGGGTCCAGGTCTTGGTGATTGCTGCCATCATTAATTCTGCTCCTTGGCCAAGTCAATCTTCCCTGTTTTAGGGCATTCACATATCTAGGAACAACCTATATAATTATTTTCTTGATCTGATCTTCAAATCAACATATTTCATCTAAAAAGGTAATGACCATAAAATAACAGTTTTAATGTGCAAGGTATATGCATTTCCTATATGCATTAATGTAAATAAATAAATATCGCCTGACACCATCCCTCACTGTTACCACTGTTCGGGCATTTTTGGCTTTCTCAGTTTTTCAGTGCATCCTCCCAAGTACAAATGCCCTGGACAAGCTCAGGGGTGCATCTCCTAGGAGTCTCGCCCTCTCCCCCAGACTCTGATTCCACAGCCTCCCCCTCCCACAGAGACACAGCAGGGTCATGTTCTTAGCCTCGGAGGTCTTTCTAACTCTGCCCATCTGAGCACTGGCCTCCTTCTCTATGGAGAAACCTACCCTTAATCCTTCTGAACAGACCAAATCCTCAAAAGCTCCTAACTCTTCCCTCTTCTACTCCAAGAGAACTCAGACATGTAGAAGCATGGTGCTGGCTTCTCTGTCCTGTGCTAGGAGGGGAGAAAGGAGTCATTCACAATCCTGATTTCTGGGCCTCATCCTCCGGAAATTCTGTTTCTTTGTTATGGGGTGGGGCCACAACATTAGTAACAAAGAAACATAATTTCCGGAGGATGAGGCCCAGAAATCAGGATTTTAACAAGATTCCCAGGTGATTCTAATGTGCAGCCAAGGTTGAGAACCACTGCCTTAGACTCTGTTCTTCCTAATCATTCTCTTTCACTAAATAATAACAACTGTTACCAGGAGACAAGCAGCAGTGAAGAAAGTTGCCTGAGAGGGAAGGAGGGGGTAATGACCTGTATAAACTATCAGAGAATTGGCCGCAGGCAGCCTAGAGAAAAGTATCCTGAAGTCAGAGTGCCTGAGCTTGGCAGGCATCTCTGCTAATTTTGCAGGAGACCTTCCAAGTTTTCTTGGTATTTAGCTTCTCAGCTCCACTAATGATGATAAACTGCTGCCTCAGGACCCACAGCCTACACTTCACATTGCACAGGGCCTCATCACTATTAGCTCTAAAATATGAGTATCTGGTATAATATAAAAACTCACAGATGTTGTTTTGAACCTGAGTGACATCAACATACAATTGACCAGGTTTTGGGGGGCAGATCTCCTGAGAAATGTGTAACAAAGCTATGAATTTATTTTTAATTGAAAAATAAATTTGCCACATTAGCCAGGCGCTCTCATGGTTCATGTTTAGAGTCGAACTAGTGAGAGATTTGAACTCGGAGGAGGGACTATGGGGCTGGGCTGTCATCACAATATACTGCTACTGCACAGAAGAGACACTGACAGACACTGGGAGGCAGCAGGGAAGGACTTGGCCAATCTCTTTCTCCTTTCACAGGCCCCCTCCCTTCTTCTTATCTCCCATTAGCTGAACCCAGTGAGAGCCAGCCAGAAGGGGGCAGGGAAATGCAGTCAGCCTTTCGGGGCACAGAGCAGAGAGGGGATCAAAGTGGATGGGCAGTGGGATGATTAATTTAGTTCTTTTTCTCTCCTTTATTCAGGCTCTGAAGATCCATTTAGTCATTTGAACCTGACTGGATCAGAAATATGGCTAGCAGAGAGTAGAAAATGGTTACTCCCTGTCAGCAGAGTCTACAGAAGTCATGTTTCGTCTACAACTTTTAAGGTAACATACTCACATGGCTATATGATTATGCTATACAGACTTAATAGGAAGAAATGTGTGATCATGAGACACATTAAAAAAGTATTAAAGGAACCTTTTATTGTGGTTTTATTCCTTTAACCCAGTGGTTCTCAACCTTCCTAATGCCGCGACCCTTTAATACAGTTCCTCATGTTGTGGTGAACCCCAATTTCATTGTTACAAATTGAACATAATTAAAGCATAGTGATTAATCACAAAAACAATATGTAATTATATGTGTGTTTTCCGATGGTCTTAGGCGACCTCTGTGAAAGAGTCGTTCGACCCCCAAAGGGGTCTCGACCCACAGGTTGAGAACCGCTGCTTTAACCACTAATGGTATAGGTACTGGATATTGGGTTAGTAGAGAATATTCCATAATAGGATAGCAAAATGGTATTTCTAGAAAATTGTTTCTCCATGAGTACTCCTTTCAGGTTATGCAGAACACAGTGAAGGATCATCCAGATTCCTCAGCAGGAAAAAGATCTTATACCCAAGGTCATGCACCTCTTCCCAATCCCAGAACAGTGCACATCCAAAGACTGGTTAAAACAGACTTATAAAGGGCCAGGCCTCTCAGGTCAACTAGGGAAGTTCTGAAGGGCAATGCCATCTTCAGAACTCCCCTTAGAACTGCTGAGCCGTCCACTGAGCCTGCCTGAGCCTGACTTCTCCTTCTGCACATTCCGGCTTCTTCCACTTCCCTTCCATAGGTTGATCCCAGGAACACTCCCTAATAAAAGCCCTCCAAGCTAATCTCCATCTCACAGTCTGCTTTTCTGGGACCCAATTGGCATCACAGAGCGATTATCTGGGAACAAATAAGCACTGTATTTCTCTATGTTGTTCAATGTGCCGTCTATTGTGACACAACTAAACAAAGGAACTATTTTCCTGCCAGTATTTCATTAAACTTTCTGCACATTAGCCTCCCTTTTCCAAGTTTCTAGTTTTGCTCTTGAGTTGTACTTGAGAAAATGAATAGACCTGGATCCTTTCAAATAAAACCCAAAGCACATGCAGTCTTTTGCCAGAAAACCAGAGTAGCGGGCAAAAAAGGAGAACCAAGGGGCATGTTAAAAAGAGATGAAAGACTTAAGAATATCTAGTAGATGAGCTAGACATATAATAAAATATGTTTTAAACTTTGAGGGGAAAAGGAGAGAGTATAATAAATTCACAGACTTACACATCTAATGAAAAACACACTTAAAGTGGAAAGTGGATGTCTGGCCCCATGGACTTCTTGCACTGGAAACCTACTTCTGTTTAGAATCAGAAACCCTTTTCTTCTGTGGCAACACCACAGGAGCATGCAAAGTTCCTCCACACTTTCTGAACTCCACCCCCAAAGGATATCAAGGCCAGTGAGGTCAAGAGCCTTCCTTAGTGGTTGATGGGAATGGTCAGCCCTGCAAAATGATAAGGCAAACATATCATATTCTGTGACAACAGAAGAACAGCTAAATATGAAGTGTTATGCATGTACAAGGCACTGCGTTAAATGCTTTAATAATATCTCCTTTAAGGAAAAAAAGAGGAGATGCTGAGAACTGTAAATCATGTGTTGGGTCATGTCATTTATTAAATGACTGTGGGAACCAAAAGAAAGAAAGAAATTAATGAGGAGGTATAGTGGCTCGGCAAGGTGTTAGGTTGGCTTGACAGAACAACATTTCCCCAAATTCCTTTTCCTGTATGTTTCATGTTAGCTTAGACCACAGGAGGTTCTTGTGAGAGATTCATAAGGAGGTCAGTCCTTTCATAGCTCATATACATTGCTGCTGATCTTCTTGTTGGCATGAGATAGTGGCTGGGCCTTCAACTGCTCCACCTTTTCCTGGATCCTCCAACTTTGTTGTGGTTCACCCCACAGAGGTGGGATGGATCTGCCTACACATAAATTTGGTTCAGACATTGAGATTACACATGCACCATGAGAGGTCCATTAGCCACATAATGAGATTTTTCTGGATAGAGCAAGGCAGGCTTTCAAGCGGGTTGGAAAATGGCTTGAGAGAAAGCAAAGAGATTCGCTTAGGGTTTTATGGTGATAAAGGGTGGAGCTGGGGTGATAACTCCCACACATGGGCTAGGGCAGGGGTGGGCAAACTTTTTGACTCGAGGGCCACAATGGGTTCTTAAACTGGACTGGAGGGCCGGAACAAAAGCATGGAAGGGGTATTTGTGTGAACTAATATAAATTCAAAGTAAACATCATTACATAAAAGGGTACGGTCTTTTTTTTTTAGTTTTATTCATTTCAAATGGGCCGGATCCGGCCCGCGGGCCGTAGTTTGCCCACGGCTGGGCTAGGGCTTATTTGGTTCCAACTTCCCACAAGTGCCACCTATGCTCTCTTATCTGCTTGCCCAGCTGTGTGGCAGAGGGGACAGGAGAGTGGGGAGCGGGGGGAATTGAAAGCTGTCAGCATAACAACAGAAATGGAGTCAATCTCTTTATCAGAAGTGTTGCTGACTCCTGGGCCAGGTGTGTGTCTTTTACCCCATGACAAAGAGCTGTGGCTTCTGTAGAGCACTCACACCACCAAGATCCGAGGCACTAAGAACCAACACAGGTTTCATTCAGGCAATAAGAACAGACACAGGTTTCATCCATCCTTGTGGGCTCCAGCTTGATCTTGCTTGACCCCACTTTATATCCATAGTCCCATCAGGATTGCCTGACTTCAAGCTGTAGTAGCAGGTGCAAAACAACCACCTTAAAACAATGCTTAAGCAGCTCCCCAACCCCATTGCATATGACCAAGTTGGGAAAAATACATGTGCACACACTAGTGGATTCTGCATCCCTGCTTAAAATCTGACTGATACAGGAACCCAAAACCCTACTTTTTTGGGAGATGGGAATATGGTTGGAGACAGGTTTAGCATCTCTGACCAAATGATATGCCTGTTCAATATATTTAATGATTCTCAATGGGCCCCTAATAAAGAATCCAGGCGTTTAAGGCCCATGGGCCTAATTTATACCCTGTATTGTAGCTGAACTGATCAGATAGCCATAGTCCAGTGGTTCTCAACCTTGGCTGCACATTAGAATCACCTGGGAATCTTTTTAAAATCCTGATTTCTGGGCCTCATTCTGGAGGAATTTAAAAAGATTCCCAGGTGATTCTGATGTGCAGCCAAGGTTGAGAACCACTGCCATAGTCACATACCCAAAATGCAATGGCCCGGGAGGAAGGCCAGGCCCAAACACCACCAGATGAGAGACTTTGGCCAATCAGACCCTGTCAGCCATGATTACCTTATGTGTATGGTAGTCCTTGGGTAATACTTAACTTTTATCAGCCTCATTTTGAAAAGCATGAGGTCGTGTTTCCAACTGGTGAGATTGTTTTTTAAAAGAAAGACTCTATACACGGAGACTGTCTTAATTACCATTTTTGTTAGAAACCAGTTCTCAAGGCCCTCATGATGCAGAGTCCTTGCTAACTTTTTGATCACAGGGTCTGTCACAATATCGACATGTGATTAATTTCCTCCCTTTTGTTTTTCTTTCACTTCCTTTACTTAACATATTACCATGGCTATTTTCTACAATGCCCAATTTGTGCCAAGTGAAGATTTTTCATATTTTCAGATAGGACTTAAAAGTGCCAACATTTAAAAGCTTAAGTTCTTATCAAGGTGAATAATTATAGTCATTTGTGTAATTCTTGCTGACAGTTTTCTTTAACTTTGGTCTCCATGTCATAAAAATTAATGTCTATAATTTGCTTTATGGTTCCATAGAGAGGGACCAGCAAAAGCAAGAGAGAGAAAAAAATACCTGTTCTGTTAAAGAGTATGGCCAGAATTGATCATGTGAGTGAAAATCTAGAATAAAATTAATGCTACTAAGAGACAGAAAAAAGGAAGTAGAATTTAAAAAGCATTAAACAAATATACCAAGGGAGAAATATAAACTCTACAGAAGACAGGTCGGCTAATAAAAATATAGACTGTTAAATTATTATGACTCTAAACTTAGCTGAATGATTGTAGTCATTTTTCAACTCCTATTTACCAAGTCAAATTAGAAAAATAAACTAGCACAATAAGAATAATGGAGACTCTGCAAAATAAGTATTGGCAAAGACCAGGTGGGGAGTACTTAGAGTAAATGGGAACATAAACATTTGGTCTGGATAATATGCATCCCAACATAATAAGAAAATTAGCAAACATCTATTGAATTGCTTATAATTGTCTTGAAACACAAAGCACTCGAGACACACCGTAAGATTAGATACAAACAAATGTGGTATCATTCCATGGAGCAGGTAAGAATGGCTGAGGCAGCTATTATAATTCAGAAACTCTACCTTAGCAATATCATGAAGCAAATATAGTAAGATGAAAAAATCTTTAAACAGTTAGAAGAGAATGGGATCCTAAGCAAAAGATAAGATGGGCTTATAAAGAAAATATCACGTGAGGCTGAAGTCATAGATTTTTGCCAACAAATTAGAAAATCAATGACTGAAGGAAATGAAATAGATGTTTCATAATTGGCCTTTGCTGAAGCTAGAGACAAAAACCTCATAAAATTCTATTTGTTAGATTGGTTTGAATTGGCTCGGAGATTAATATAGTCACCCGGACTGAAAATTGGTTGCCTCGTTGAAGGAATATGCCTAGAAGGCTCTGACAAGGATGAGTATTTATATTTTCCAATGCTCCTAAATCTTCCTTCTTCCTTTCAAGGCCTCGATGAAAATGAGGGTAAAGTTACAGATTCAGGTACTACCCACATACAGACATTAAATTTCAGTTTTTGTCAACTCAACATTAGTGCACCCATTTGAAGAATGCAGATGTAGAAGTAAATCAAGGAATAGAGTAAAATGAAATACTTCTGATAAAGTACAAAATGTTGGCTGTTTCTGATAACATATATGTAAACAAGTGCAGATAGGGTTTGTTTGGGCTTTTTGCTTTACTTTGCTTGAGTAATCATCTCAACCAAACATTATGGAGTAAAAATAGCTGGAGTCTATGAACTTAACCCTTGAATGATTCCCTTCTTTTACTGCCCAGTTACACTGCTTCCCATCCTCCCACCTGAAAATCCTCCTTGTCAATCCCATAGAAAAAGAGTTGTCATCTGGAATCTTCCAAAGAGGTACTTTGTATAACAACTAAGATAAGAGCGCTGCTCACACAGCTATTTTGACATGCAGCAACTTGAAGGAATCCCAAGAAAATTATCATGAGTGAAAAAGAGCCAATCCCCAAAGGTTACATATTGTATGATTCCATTCATATAGCATTTTTAAATGTCAAAATTTTAGAAATGGAGAACAGATTAGTGACTTCCAGGAGTTAGAGATAGAGGGAGAAAGCAGTGAGATGCTGTTAAAAAAGTGTGGCATATGGTGTCTTTGTAGTGTTGAAATTGCTCAGCATCTTGACCATAGTAGCGGATACATGAACCTATATAACGTGGTAAAATTATATAGAATTAAATACACATACACATAAATGAGCATAAACATAAATGAGCACAAAAAATAGTGGGAAATTTTGAATAAGATCAGTGGGTTTTGTCAATTTCAATATGCTATTTGTGATACCATGCTATAGTTTTATATAATGCCACCACTGGGGGAAACTAAGTAAAGAGTACATGAGTTCTCTCTGTATTATTTCTTATAACTATACTAGAGGTCCGATGCACGAAATTTGTGCAAGAGTAGGCCTTCCTTCCCCTGGCTGCCAGCTCTGGCTTGGCTTCCCTCTGGCATCCAGGACCCAGGATTCCCTCTGGCACCCGGTACCTGGGCTTCCCTTGCAGCCCGGGCTTCGTCTGGAAGGATGTCTGGTCTAATTAGCATATTACACTTTTATTATTATAGATGTAACTCTAAAGTTATATACACAAAATTTTCCATTAAAAACTTGTTTGACATGCCAAAGATACCATATTTTTTCATGTATAAGATGCCCCCATGTACTAGTATAAGATGCTCCCCACTCCGTGCCCCTTGATTTTCAGTCTAATGACTTTAGGAAAAAATAGCGTCTTATACATGGAAAAACACGGTACCTCTTTGCATAAGGAAGGGAATCTATCAGAGCATGTTTAAAGGCAAAAATAGAAAAAAGATAATTTCCTATTTTCACATCAAGTCTAACCAGTTCTATACACTGTTACATCACATCATTCCACATTTATTTTTGTGTACTTTGATGGATTCCTTTGGCCTTATTTTACTGCAAGCTTCTCTATGGCAGGACTATGCCTGGTTTGCTCATTATTTTAGCTCTAGGACCTGACAGTTATTAAGTGATCAAATATTATTCAATAAATTAATTAAGAAAGTTTTAAGGGATGATGTTAAGAAAGCAAAACCTAACAATCATAAATATAATATTTTAAGCAGTGATAAAGCAAGAACTGTAAAGGAAGTACACCCAAGTGTTAGACTGCCCAGGGTTCACATTTTGCCTCTGGCACTTGTCTGATAGGTGACCAGGTAAGTCACATGGTGACCAGGAAAGCTTCTACATCTAGCTTTCCTCATCTCTGCAGCATGAAGGTATTAATGGCGTCCATCCTAGAGGGTCTGTGAGAATTGAAATTATATAGGTAAAGCACAGTACTTGGGACACAGAAGGTACTCAATAAATGCTGCTGCTTCCTCTACTAAAATTATTAATACCACTATCAAGACTCATTCTACAAAAGCAGTTATCCCAACTAAAGAAAAACTGATAATGGCAAGAGGGTTTCAGACAGATAAAGAGATTGTTTTTCAATGTGTCTTTCAATAGTGAAAGTGTTCTATAAGCACATTTTTTAAAATTGGGAAATAAAAATAATAAATTAGTTAAATAAAATCATTTAAAAATTTTAATATTCACCACATTCTGTGTCATAAAATATAACTTAACAAAATTTTTTATTTTTATTGAATGTATTGGGGTGACAATGGTTAATAAAATTATATGGGTTTCAGGTGTACAATTCTATAATACATCATCTGTATATTTTATTTTGTGTTCACCATGCCAAATCAAGTCTCCTTCCATCCATTTATCCTTCCATACCCTCTTCTACCTCCCTTCAACTCCTATACCTTAACAAATTTAAAAGAACAAAACTCATATAAAGTATGTTCTCATCTCACAATAGAATTAAGCTAAAAGTCAATAATAGAAAGATAGCTGGAAAACTTCCCAAATATTTGGAGTTTGAACAAGAAAAATAAAAAAGTACTTTGAACTAAATGAAAAGTGAAAACCCAACTTAATCAAAAACTGTGGGATCCTCTGAAAACAATGCCTAAAGGGAAATTTATAGCATTGAATGATATTAGAATTGAAGAAATATCTAAAATTAATAACTTAACTTTTCACCTTAGGAAACTAGAGAAAAAAGAATGTATGTCTAATGCAAGCAGGGGAAAAAGTAATAAAAAGCAAAAATCAATAAAATTGAAAACAGAAAAACAATAGAGAAAACTCAATAAAACCAAACGTTGGCTCTTTGAAAAGATCAATAAAATGGATAAGCCTCTAGCCACGTTAACCAGGAGAAAAAAAGAGGGAAGACACAAATGTACTAACATTAGAAACAAACAAAAGTATACTCACTATTGATACAATGGATATTAAAAGGACAATAAAGAAATATTATGACCAATTTCTTTATGTCAACAAATTTGACAATTTAGATGAAATGGACAAATTCCTTGAATGACACAAACTTCTCAAATTTACAAAGGAGAAATAGGTCATCTGAATAGGCCTATATCTATTAAATAAATTAAATCAATAATTAATAACTTTCCAAAAAGAGAAGGCATCAGGTCCAGACAATTTCACCGGTGAATACTAGCAAAATAGTAATGAGGATGTGACACCAGTTCTCCACAATCTCTTTCGGAAATAAATGTGAATGGAAAACTTTCCAATGCATTCTCTGAAATCAACACTGTAACCCTAATACCAAAACCAGATGACATTACAAGACAGGAAAACTACAAACCAATTCTTCTCATGAATACAGACGCCAAAATCCTCAACAAAATATTAGCAACCAAAATATAATGATGTATAACAATAACTACACCTGAACAACTGGGATTTATTCTAAATATGAAGAGCTTGTTCAATATTTAATAAAATCAATGTAATTCACCAAAACAACAGATAAGAGT
>NW_005371843.1:1028487-1066686 GCF_000412655.1 Myotis brandtii | reverse complement strand
ATTAATATATACAGACAAAGAACTGGCAAAATCCAACAACCATTCAGAATGCAAACCCTCAACAAATTAGGACTAGATGTGAACTTTCTTATCGTGATGAAGAAAAGGTACAAAATACCTGTAGGTAACTTACATCATATTCAATGATAAGAAATTAAACTCTTTCCCCTAAGATGGAGAACACAGCAATGATATCACCTCTTACCAATTCTATTTAACATTATATTGGAAGTCCTAGAGAGTGTGATAAGACAAGAAAAAAAGACAAATAATATACTGATTTGAAAGGAAGAAATAAACAGTCTTTATTCTCAAGTGACAAGATTGTATTGTCTATGTAGAGAATTCCAAAGAATCAGAGAAAGGACTTCTGGAACTAATAAGGAAGTTTTTCAAGGTCACAAGATACAAAGTTAATATACAAAAGTCAATTGCTTTCCTGTATATTAGTACTGCACAATTGGAATTTAAAAAACAATACCATTTACAATAGCACCAAAGAAGAAATCCATATAGGTATCAATTTAACACATGTAAAGGGTCTATATGAAAAAAATTACAAAATTCTGGTGAAATAAAGGAAGATCTAAATAAATGGAGAGATATTCCATTTTCATTCATTGAAAAAGTCAGTATTATTAAAGTGACAATACTTCAAAAATTGATTTATATATTCAATATGATCCTAGTCAAAATCTGAGCCAACTTTTTGTAGATATTGATTCTAAAGTTTATATGGAAATGCAAAAGGCATAGACTAGCCAGCACAATACTGAAGAACAAAGTTGAAAAACACTCACTACCTGATTTGCAGACTTATGATAAAGTCACAGTAATCAAGACAGCGTAATATTGATTAAAGAATTCAATCTCTAGAACAAAATAACTCCAAAATAGACTTATACAAGTATAGTAAACTGATCTTTGAAAAAAGAGCAAAAGCAATGCAATGGAGCAAAGACACTGTTTTCAAAAAATGGTGCTGGCCCTGGCGGGTTTGGTTCGGTGGATAGAGCATCGGCCTGTGGACTGAAGAGTCCCGGGTTCGATCCCGATCAAGGGCACATGCCTGGGTCGCAGGCTCGATCCCCACTAGGAGGCGTGCAGGAGGCAGCCGGTCCATTATTCTCTCTCATGGATGATGTTTCTCTTTCCCTCTCCCTTCCTCTCTGAAATTAATAAAAATATATTTTTTAAAATGATGTTGGAATCATTGGATGCCCATATGCATAAAATAAAGAATATACATAAACACAGATCTGACCTTACACCTTTCACAAAAATTAACTCAAAATGGATTATATACCTACAGGTAAAATGCAAAACTATACAACTTCGAAAAAGAGCAAGGCAGAAAATCCATGTGAACTTATGCAATGGTGAGCTTTTAGATACAGCACTAAAAGCAGGATCCATGAAAGACAAACCTAGTAAATTGGACTTTATTAAAAAGTTTTGCTCTGTGTAAGACACTGTTAGAAGAATGAAACAGCAAATTACAGCCTGGGGAAAAATATTTAGAAAACACCTATTTGAGAAAGAACTTGTATCTAAAATATACACAGCATTCTTAAAACTCAACAGTAAGAAAACAAACAACCCAACGTTTAAAAATGGACAGAAGATCTGAACATAAACCAGAATAGACATACAGAAATAAATATGCATATGAAACGATTCTCAACATCACTTGTAATTAGGGAATTTCAAATTAAAACATTAGTAACTTTATAGTTTAAAACCCTGTCAATCACACTTAGCCAAGTGATCTAGATCAACACCAACAGTCATATTGTTTGTATATACACATCTCTGAGTCTAATCATTAGAAACACATCAGACAAATCCAAATAAAGAGAATTCTACAAAATACTCAACTAGTTCTCCTCAAAACTGTCCAAGTCATCAAAAACAAGGAAAGTCTGAGAAACTGTCACAGCCACAAGGAACCTAAAGAGACATCACAACTAAATGTAATGTTGACCTTCAATGGGATCTTAGAACAGAAAAAGGAATATGAGGTAAAAACTATGGAAATTTGAAAAAAGTACAAACTTTAGTTAATAATGTATCAATATCATTAATTATCACAAATGTACCATATCAGTGTTCCATGTTAATAACAGGGGGAATTGGATGTGGATATACAGAAATTCTCTGCACTATATCTGTAAATATGAGGTTGTTGTTTAAAAAAGTTTGTTTTTAAAACGCCTTGTGTAAAGGGTATGAATTTGTTTAAAGGGTATGAACTTTTTCAAAATGAAAAAGTTCTGGAGTTCTGGTATACAACAATGCAAACATACTTCATATTGCTGACTTGTACATTTAAAATGGCTAAGATGGTTAATTTTTATGTTATGGGATTTTTATCATAAATAAAAAATGTAAAAAGCCTCATTTTCACTTTTAGCTATATAGTCAAGAGTTTCTCTTCAATCACCTTAATAGTCAATATTAATTGTTACAATATTATAGTTATTACTAGTGTAGCCTCTAGCATTGATAGAATGCTTAATGTATATAAGGGCTGTGCTAAGCATTTCACAATAATTCTTCAGTTGAATTCTTGCAACTCATTAGGGTCTTAGTATTCTGTTTCCCATGTTACAGGTGGTGAACATGAAAGTCAGAAAAAGTAAGTAAATTGCAGTGGTCACATTGCTAGTAAGGGGTTCTAATTTGCAGAGAAACTTGACTACAAAAATCCACATTCACAGCTACTTTGCTATAATTGCAAACTTCACTTGAAACAGTTCAACCCACACTCCCTGCCCCCCAGCCCCAGATACTTAAGCAAAATAAATAATGAAAAACAAAACAAAACAAAAAACAGGAGAGTAAACAAATGAATAAATGCTAAGCCAGAAGGGCAGCCTGCCACTTGAGTGGCTTTGAACTCCTATGCATTTCCCATTTTACGGATTACAACCGATATTGGCTGCTGTGATGTAAACCATACTCCTTATCACTCACTCATATTCAATTCATTTTATAAAAAGTGGGAGGGGAAAAAATGCTATACGTTAGAGACCTGAAACATTCTAAAGGATTTTAACAAATGCAGCGTTTAAACAAAATGCTAGGAAAATTAGGCCACAAGAGCTCCATCCTAAATGTCATTTCCCTTGTGGGGAGGGAGAGTCTGAACAAAGAGAAGTAGTGACCCTAAGAAATAGCTTAATCCTTCATTTTGTTTAAAAAGACCTGTGTTTACCTGTCTAACTAAAAAGCGCCATGCACTTGTCAGGCATGGGTTGTCACTGATGGAAAAGCTATTTCCCTGCTTTTAAAATTTCATACTGCTCTCTTGGCATTTTTTAAAAGGCAGAAAGCTAATATGAGTCTACACCGGATAGCTGCTTGCAGGTTAAAGTTGGAAACCTTTGAGGAAAAATATTTCAAGCTCGGTCTGATGTAAAAATCAGCACCAACGCTTACTTTTAATATGGAAAGTCATAAATTGCTAGAAAAAAATCTGTTTGGGATGGGGCAGGCCATGTGAATGGAACATGGAAAATGCATAAATAATTTTGAGTAGGAAAAAAAATGAACATTTTCCAACTTTCAAAGTCCTACAGGATGTTAATAAGCCAGGGTTCAAACTCTATGACTTTTTTTTCCCCATCAGCTTTCACTAATTTCCGTTCCAAAGACTTTTACATGAAAGGAAAGAATAACCTCTCTTATCAGGGTTCACATTTCAATACAGTTATTAGCTACACATTATTGGTGGTTTGTCCTCTGGCGTTCCCAGGATGGAGACAAGTGCGTTAAAATCTCTTTTAGTGTGTCTATTTCTCATCTCTAATAGTTTTTGCTTTTTGAAAGTTGTTGCTGTGTTATTGGATGAATAAATAGTAATTTTTGCACCTTCTTTATAATTTACAATATTAGTATTATGCAATATCCTCCTTTATTTATTTAAATATTTTTGGCCTTAATTCTATCTTGTCTATATCAAGACCACTGTTTGTTTGTTTTTATTGTATTTGTCTATCCTTTTATTTTTAACCTTCAAAATCATGTGGATTTCTTTTAAACCGTAGAGAATAGTTTTGCCTTTTTGGGCCACCTGAAAATGCCCCTTTTCCACTATATAATAAATGAGGCAACCCTGTTGTATTTGTTAATATGATCTATATGTTGGTCTTTGTTCTGTCATATTGTTTTATGATATTTTTATTGAATACAAATAGTGGTCCTTTTTTTGCCTCCTCCCTTTTTTAAGATCCAGACTGTAAAGTATTTGATAGTAAAATAATATAATGTCTGGGGTTTACTTTAAATACATCAACATAAAAACATGGTGGTGGCAGAGGAATAGATAGAATAAGTACACGTATTGTTGATGGTTATTAAAGCTAGATATTGGAGTTTATTTACATCTATTTGGAAATTTTTGTTTTCAAAAGTGTTGTACTTGAAACAGTTATAAAAAAATAATTTTATCTTTTCATGTTATACAAAAATTACATTTTTTAAATTTACTTTAATAAAAAGCCAAGTTATATCTTCTTGAACAGAGATCTGAAATAATTAAAATTTAAGAGCTTCATAAAAAGAAGTGTTAGTCTCTAAATCAAATAAAGACCTTCTCTACTGCCTCAAGTTCTGTAGTAAATTATACATACTGTAAATGAACACAGCTTCTTTTAAACTTACAAGAAACAATTTTGTCTTTGTGAGAGTTTTATAACTACACCCAACAGCCTATAAAAAGCCTGTCTTGATGCGGTTCCCATGGTGACAGGACATAATATATGTGTCCATTAAATTTGGAAATGTAATGAAGTGTAATAAAAAATCTACTTCAGAAAAATACACTTCTCAGCATATTTTTATTAATTAAAACATTGCATTGAGCATTTTTCATGTCTGCGTGCCTGACAGCAAATAAAAGCTTTGCCACAGATTAACTGTGACTCAAGTTCCATCCAATATTAATTGGTACAAAATGGAAAAGGCATCTTTGCAGAGAAAATATTTTGACTAGTGGCCCAGAGTGATTAATGGGTAAATAGTTATGCTCCCTGAACTGTGCATATACCATTTCAAATATCACCAGCAATATGGATTTTGACATTTATGTCCACAGGGGCAGAAACAAACTAGAAAGTGGATATCTTTAATCCTTGGAAAAGAAGAGAAGTTTTTTTGTGTTCTTTTTTTTATTGCCGTGCAGAGAGTGTGTGACTATTTTGCTTGTGGGGGAGGCATGGTGTTATAAAGGCAGTTAAAGAAAACCCTGCATCAATTCAACTAACAGTAACAAAAGCAAAGATCACAAAAGCCATCTCAGTACATCAGTAGAAGCACAGGAGTTGCAAAATAAATAAATAAAATGAGGTTAGGGGAGAAGGAACCGGGGAGTAATGAGCCAAATCACTCTCCCATTCTACTTTGGGTAGTTAAAATTTTAAGCAGAATCAGAGGAAAGAGTTTTATTCTCAAGATGATTAGCCACTTATCTTCAGATGAGTAGAAAGCTCTCATCAGCTACTTCTGAGTTCCTCCCTGGGTCTGTCCTCCCAAATGAACAATATCTGAATGATTTTGACACTGAAGTCACATGGAAAAGATGACTGGGGAAAGTGCACGTAGCTTCTGCCCACCCATCTCCAAATCAAGAACAGCATGAATTACCTCTACATATTAAATTCATCTGAGAGGCATTTGCCTTTTGAGTTCTTATGTCACACTGAAATGCAATAATTATATGAATCTTCACTGTCCTAGTTGCTGTTCCATGAAGAGCCAGATCGACTAAATCACATTGAGCAACTACTCAACTGAAGAACTAATGAGCTGGACTTCCTGGGTCATAAACTCTCCCAAAAACATTTAAAATAAATACTCTTACAGGAGGCCCATTACTTACCCATACTTCAATACCCTGCTCATGTTTTTGTTTGTTTGTTTTTAATAATGTAAAACACCTGAAAATACTAGTGCCCCCCACTTATATAGTGCCACACTCAAAAAAAGAAAGGACACACTGGAGCACAATATTGATACTGGAACCATCACTGAGGGCAGAATATCAATACTATGTCACTACTAGATGGTGCAGATTTTTGCCTACTATTGCAGTGAAAAGGCAATCGATGGCAATCTACAAATGTTTGGAAGTTCCCCCAAAGAAATATTTTTTTTCTGTTCTGGCTCAGAGGTTTTTTTGGAAGTGGGAAACTGTAGGAGCTGCACATAAAACGTAAAATGGGAGGCAAAAGAAGTGAGAAGACCGAAGGCTTTCCAAATCTGGAGGCTCCTGGAGCCATAGAGCACAGCCAATTGCCAACAGCCACTCCTCACTTGGGGAGGCAGGGAGATATAAAAGCATGCTCCTTTCACTAACCAAGTGAAGTGTTTCTCTACCAAAATGCATCAGAGGGCTCTTTGAGGGTTAGAACTTCTGTCAGCTTCCTGATTTCCAGCAAATTTACTCCAGCTCCTGTCTGTTCCAGAGTTTCTCTAAACTGCCCCCCTGGTCCCTAATGCTTCAATTCACACTGAAGTGCTTATCAGACCACCTTTAATGGTCTTGTCTGTGAGTCCCTCGATGGAGGGAATGCATCTTACTCTTTTTGGTATTCCACCCTGTTGAATATTGACCTCATGAATGTTGATTTATATAGATGGAAAAGGTCTTAATGATCTGTTTGTAGAATATTGTATACATGTGCACACTAATTTCTCTAATAATTCAAGATCACACTGTCTGGATAGTAGACACATAGGAATGCTTATATTGTTCTCTGTACTGTTTTGACTATTTGAAGTATTATTGAATTATTAAATTTGAATATAAAAAAAGGAAAATACACATACTGGGTCACTACCTCTGCCTATTTGTAACCATTCATCCATAGTATATATTTTTGAGCACCTATGAAATACTAGGTTTGTAGAAATGCCCTTTGGACCTCTGAGCTTACATTCTACTGTGCTTTGGAAAAGACAATAAACTAGTAAACAAAGAAAGGTACCAGGCAATCTTGGGTTGAAATAAGTGCTTATAGAAAAAATAAGCCAAATGATAGAATAATTGGAAGGAGGGAGGGGCTGCATTCATAGGTAGGCAGGAAAGACCTCTTTGCAGTGGTAACTTTGATCAGGATTAATGTAGAAGAATGAGGGAAGGAAGTGGGGTAGCCTATGAGGTCACAAAATGTGCTGGGTCAAGCTTGTAGAGGATGCTAATTTAAAGAATGCTATAAGGACTTCAGATTTGATTGCAGTGCTGTGAGGAGCCATTGAAATATTTAAATAGGAAAGTGACAACTTCCTATTTTTAGGAAAGACCACTATGCCTGCTGGGTAGATAGTGCCTGCCAGGAGGTGAATAGGAGGATCTTTTAGGAAGACTGAGCTACATTTACTCCAATGGTTCTCAGTCAGGAGTGACTTTGCCTCCCACAGGACATCTGGAAACATTTCTGATTGTCACAACTAGGAGAGAGGGGTGCCACTAGCAACAAGTTAGGAGGGGCACAGATGCTGCTAAACATTTTTTAATGCACAGGGCAGAGCTGCTCAACAAATAACTGTCCACCCAATGGTGCCACGGTTGATAAATCCTGATTTATCTATGCAGATCTGCTCTTTGACTTCTGGATTACAAGATAGAAGCAACAGGAAAAAAACAAGCTATGTAAATTCTAAGCAGTGTGTGTTCCTGGGAAGCAAATAAGCAAACTAAGCTTAAGAAGCTGTAAGGCTAGACTCAGAGTCACTCCAAACATGAAGTCATTCCAACACCTTTTGTACCAAAAACAAAGATGCTTTGCTCTTGAGACCAGTTGAACTCCCTTTAATTTCAACAAGGTGAAATTATTTTCCTTTAATTAAATAGCATCCATTTAGATTACATTATACTGACACTTGGAAATCCTTGATGAATGGCATTTCTTGTCCTTGGATGTGTCTTTCTTTCCACAAGTTGATCACTTGCCTTCGGACATTGAGCATTTTATTAGTGACTAGAGGCTTGGTGCATGAAATTCGTGCACTCGGGGCGGGGGGAGGGGTCCCTCAGCCCGGCCTGCGCCCTCTTGCAGTCTGGGAGCCCTTGGGGGATGTCCAACTGACAGCTTAGGCCTGCTCCCCCCGGATGTCAGTTGGACATCCTTATCACTGCCTGGAGCCTCACCTGCCACCACTGCTGCACTCGCCAGCAGTGAGCCTGGCTTCTGGCTGAGCAGCACCCCCGCTGTGGGAGAACACTGACCACCAGGGGGCACATCATTGCAACTGGTTGTTCCGCCATTTGGTCAATTTTCATATTAGCCTTTTATTATATAGGACAGAGTTTAAAACTTTGTGACAATACCTGAACCTTTTCCATGAATATGCGTAAAAACAGACAGTATTCCACAATGGGCAGTATTGTCAAATACATTGATCTTAGTCAAGTTGGACTTACTTTTTCATAAAGAGACTATTGTGTCAGAATTCTTCCCACAAATTATTATGCTGAGTCTCAGAAGGTTTCACACTCAAAGGGAGCCCCGGGGAAGCTATTATTACTCTTTGAAGGACATTTGACTTTCACCGAACATCTGCCTTGCTTAATGTACCTCTACTAAGTGTGAGCACCTGAACTGAATATGTTAACCAAGGAAAACAACCAGCAAGAAGCCAGTTTGAAGACCTGCTGCCAGTAGGCTACAACTGAGATGCTTAAAAGAAAATCCCTTCAAAGAGGTTTTCAGGGGTTTTCTTTGAAGTCTGCATTTCCTGAATGATCACATTTAGTAAAACTCAACAAAAATTAATGGAAAACAAAGATTACGTATTTGTATAAGAATGTGAAAATTAGACATACTAAAATAAAATATGAGGCAATATATAGGCAAACAAATATACTTAAAATATACATGAAAGTACAGGTTAATAGGATGGGTACACTCATACTCTGCCGCGGGGACAGAGTTTATAAATTATTACCATCTTTCACAGAAGCACCTGTAAACAACTTTTTAAAAATCCAATAACTACCCTTTTATCTTGAGTGATCAAAAAAGAACACAAAGATTTACAAATAAGGGTACTCGTGGCAAGATTTCTAATAATAGTGTGAAATGGTAAAAACAACAGTCAGGAATTTGCTAAATGAATTATAGTTAACCTAAAATTTGAAATACTAGTAAGTCATTAAAAATCAAGTTTTCAGGAAAACATTCAAAATACTGTTTACCCTAAATGTATCCCTAAAAATAGTGCCTGGTACATGATATTAAGCCCTCTGAATATTTGTCAGGTGAAATAATATAACACTGAATAAAAGAGGGTACAAAACCATTTTTTAGTATTATCCAAATTCTTATGTAAGCATAATTTAGAGAGACAGACAGACAAAACCCTATCTATGCATAGAAAACAATCTGAAAGAAAATACTCAGAATTATTTACAATGATTGTGTTTGGATGGTAGATTTGTGAATTATTTTTATGTACTTTAATTTTTAAAATTTTATACAATAAATATTCATAAGTCCTATAAAAAAGAGAGCTGTTGTTAGTGACAAAAGGCATGTGTGCATTAGAAACATAAGTCACTATTCCTTTTGGCGGTGTTTCTTGACCCCATTTCTCTCGTGGAGTTCCGAGTGTTTATGGGCTCAATCAATTCATTTAGTTTAACAAACACTTGTTGACACCCTGTTAAGTATCTGCCATAATCTGGGGAGACATGCATGAACAGTACATTTCCTACTCTTAAAAATAATACCGTACATATAAAGTTATATTATTTAGTTACATAGTTAATACACAGATACTATGGTTAAGAGAACATTAAAGAAATCTTTCTCATTACTGGGGCTAGTATTATAATGGAAGCAAGTGGCATAGGCCACTATGGGAGCAAAGAGCAAGGGTGTCTTCTTGAACCTGCGACCAGAAGGAGCAGTTAAAGCGATAGCAGAAAAGCTATGAGTGTCTGCAGTTACAGAAGCCAAGGAAAGAAAATGAGCCTAGGAGGAGGCCAAGTTGGCACGCAGCCCAAAAAACAAGTAAGACAACACCTGGGATGTGAGCTAAACAGCATGTAGCTTTGCTTTTTGGTGTGTATTCTAGTCACATCTTCACTGCTACCCAAGGAGAAATGATAAATGACATGTCTACTGCCTTCTACAACCTCAAGGCCGATTACCATCCCCTCAATCTGACTCTCATTTGTGAGTAAAACTCCCTCTCTTGGTTATGTCTCCACTACCCTGATCACTCCATTCTCTACTCCTGCCACATCCCAAATTTTCCAGCCCTCTTCCTTGCTAAAGAAACACGTTCTATAAAACTTTCAAGATTTTATGACATTTTAAGACAAGAGAAAAGCATTTTAAGACAAGGAATTCAAGACTTAAGCCCAGAGAGAGGGTCAATTCAAAGGAGATTTAAGTAACTGGTAAGATGATAACTTTCAGACAAAACCAGGAGCCCTTTCCTGCTGGTTGTCAGGTAGGGCGCTAAAGATGAATGGCCTTAATACCAGGCCCCTTGTGTTCATAAATACCAGGTCCAAAGGGGATGGCCCAAAGAAAAGGTATCTCCAGCAAGCTTCATACCAGCATGTGCTTTATTCAACAGCCACACAGATCTAACAATTACCAATATAAACTGTGTGACCAGTGAGAGCTTAGTCCACTTTGTGATGAAATGTGTAGATAAGCAACTAATATGAGAATTTCCTTCTTTAAACACAAATTACAGAAACAAATCAACAAAGCACAAAGCAGCAAAACCAATGTGTAGAATGCAGAATGCTAAAGTTTTCATGAGATCATAGTAACTGTTACAAATGAGGATCCTGGTTAAAAATTCTGGGAAACTCTAAATAAGACAAGCTCCTTCAACAATTGTATTTAGCATGTCAAGGTGAAGTGAATTTCCCCTAGAGAATGGAAAGATATGTCACATTTCCCAAGTTTATTTGACCACAGAATCTCTTTTTTGTACATTATTTTGCAGGTCTCGGGTTTTCTTAGGGAGCATAGCTTTAAAAATCATAGAACCAGATTACATTTTTAAATTACAGAATTAGATTAGAAGAGGTCTCTATTCTCATTCAGAAGTGATTTTACAACAGCTGTCCTCAATTAAGTCTGTGCAATAGAATTACCTGAGAAATCTTTAGAATCCCCAGTGCCTAAACCTTACTCCAGATTAAAGAAATCAAAATTCCTGGGACTAGGACCCAGGCATCAGTATTCTGTAAACACCCAAGGGCATTAAAATAGACAACTGCATTAAGAGCCACTGCCATCTAGTCTCCCACAAACACAGGCTCCTTGATATCTTGCTGTGCTAGCTCATCAACGTGGGGAACCTCTGTGGCTCCAGGAGACAGTGGCACATTCCTCTGCTATGTTAAACACAAGATGAAGTGCATTGTGTCTAAGATAACACTTATCTCAGTAATATCTTGTATTGCTAAAACTGTGGGGCACATGCTACATTCCTATCTTCCATCAACGAATGAATGGCCAATATTTTTTCCCTTCGTTGTTTGAACCTAGCGTTCCAGATAAAATTTGCACATAGGGGAAAAAAACAACAAGCTTCAAATTTATTAATAAAGTTCTAATTGCAAATATGGAAAAGCACATAGCTAGACAGAAAGTACAGAATATTAACTGTGACATGTAATATTTAAGGGCAGAAAATTTTTGTTAATATGTACATACCTAATATGCACAATCTAGAAATCTAAAGAGCAGAAATGCATTTTACATTATGCAGACATAGGCCCAGTGAATCTAACCAGCCTGCAGAGCACAGAGTAAGGCTATTTTAGAGGTAGGAGGTGACAAAGTCCCATTACCAATCTCTGCCCTGGTAGAAACCTTAATTAAATTTACTTACAGTTCTCCCAAGTACTAGCTTGCTTCTTCTCAATGAGTTCCTTAGAACTCACATGTGGTTGTAAAACAATGCTTTCAGTTGGGTAATTAAAATAAAAATACTTGAACTCCAGAGATTACCCACACAACCATTCAAAACTTGGGACCTAAAGAAAATAGCTTTCACTGAATGACACCCCACAAAGCATTGTTCTGATTTGGGGTGAGTCAATATGTTATAGAGGTCTTAAACTTATATAACACAGTATAATCCCTTGCTACCCATGGGTTTCATGCAATGTTTGCATCAAAGAAAACAAAAATACTGAGTGCTTTATCCTTCAGACTGAAAAGGTTTATGACAAGGGTGTGATGGTATTTATTTGAATAATATGATAGAGCCCAATTTCAAACCTGACTTTCAAAAACAAGCTATCTGATTTTAGAGTCGCCAATCTTTATTTCTTTCATAATCCAATTTCCTTTGCTTTGCTAATGACTGTTTTGATTAAGGAATTAAGGATAGAAATGATAATGCTGTATAATTAAGTATGTAGATTTGGAGCTTTTTTCTTTTAAAAGCAGTGTATTCAAAGAGCCAGACGCAGTACGAGATAATTTGTGAAATTACATATTGCATTAATGATATGCTGGGATAGTTAAGGAGCCAAGAATTTCAGGATTATCCCAGAGTCAATGGCTGGTGGCCCATAAATATATCAAGTGAATCTAAGTAGGCCTTTAAAAATTCCAATTTATTGAATTAAGTATGAGTTTTAATATCCCAATAAAACATCACTGAAAGATAAATATTGCAAATTACATTGCTCAATTTCAACATAGCAATTCATTGAATTTTATCTCTCTAGGAAAAAATAAATATTATAATTAGTTTTCATGACAAATTTGTATCTAATTTAAATTATACTGCTTCATGAAGCTGATAGTATCTATAATAATGGACTAACGATACCTGCTATTTCCAACACAGTTTGTCAGGTGTTTTGAAACTGAAATATAAAGAGGGCCTAAGGGAATGTGCAGCACTTATACTAAAAAGAGGGAAGGCAGGGAAGGAAGCTGAGAAGGTGGGGGAGTTTATGGCTGAGTCTGATCTTGTGGTTGAGCCGCTGTCATTGCTGTCATGTATAACAGGGATTTGATCTCGATGCTCTTGAGGGTTAGAGACCATGTAGAGATAGATTACAAATCAACATCAGGAAATATTTTCAAGCAGTCAAAATTATTTCAAGACCAAAAAAAATCCCTAAAAGGAAGTGAATCTTTTATTAATAAAAGTGATTAAGTCTAGGTTTGATAAACACAAGCAGAAATATTAAAGAAGAGGTGTAACAGCAGATTCAGGAGTCAACTGGATTACTGTGTGTGTGTGTGTGTGTGTGTGTGTGTGTATTAATCCTCACTCAAGGATATTTTTCCATTGGCTTTTAGAGAGAGTGGACTGGAGGGGGAGAGAGAGAGTAACATGGATGTGCCTTCTAGACCTTCTCCAACTCTGGCAACTCCGTGCATGGACCTGCTCCAGCCCAGTGGCTGTATCTATACCTCCCTATCTACTGAATCAACCACTCTAAATCTCATCCATGTCCCAGTAGATTCCATTTATGGGTCTTGGTAGTAAAATAGTTTATATGTTCCCTCCCAACCGCTGCAACATCTTCTCTTCATGCATAGGAGTTACAGTGGAATAGGCATGTAGCCACCATTCACTTTCAGAAGTGTGGTTCCCCCTGCATCCCCTCTTTGCCTTCCCCAGATTGGGAGACCAGTGGTTACCCCTCGCTGGAGCACCCAGAGCTCTCCTCCTTTCACGCCTCTGTTTTCCGAAATAGACAAGGTGGGACAAAAGGAGGTTTACAGTTAATCATATCTGAACATCTAACTTCATCAATTTCTTAAGGTCTCTGCTGAGTGTATACTCAGGGAGGCCTTTTTCCTCTCATTCTAGATGAAATAGCATGGCATACCCATACCACGCCTTGTTTCCTCATCTTGCTTTACTTTTCCTGATAGCGTTATTTATTTATTTATTTATTTATTTATTGCCTGTCCTCTCCCAGAGGATGCAAACACCCTGAGGGTAGGTAGGGACTTTGTATTCTCAGCTCCTTGCACGGTGCCGACACAGGGCAGGCTCTCACTATATATTTATGGGTGGTTGATGAAATGAATGAAGGGTACGCTTTTGTTCCCAGGCTTCCTCAGAATGGAAGCCTGCGTGTTTGTAACTCTTTGCCCATCATCTGGAACACATCAGACCTTGATCCAGGCATTTACAGTGTGCCAAAGACGGAAAATCTAAAGCTAATCGTCCTTTTCAAATTGGCACTGCCCCATGGGCATTTTGTCACCCTTCTAACCAAGACTGCTGGAAGAATCCAGACTGAGCAATTAGCATGTTCTCCTACGGAAGCCATTTGCTGTTCATAAAACTCTAAAAAAAATAGCATCTGGGGAACAAAGAGGCTGATGCAGTGTGGAGTTACAGTACCCTTACAGCTGACCGTGGCTTCCAGGAATGGGCTGTACCGCGTAATCGCACAATAAGCTGTCCATTTCTCATTAAAAGGAGACGGAGAGAGCAACAGGCACCAAGCATTTGTTTGTAAAGCTCTTTCGTGGAGTTGCTCTCATAGACTCTAACTGCGGGCTTGACGGAGAAATACAAGATTCAAAAAGAACTTCTAACACCTGGGAAAATCGTCAAACTATCCCATGCCTTCTAAATGGGGATGAGACAATGAGGTAGTGGAGAACAGAGCGGAGAAACTGCTGCAGGGAATTCAGCAAGTGGGTTTCACATACACCTTTTACGTTTTCCGAAGGAACGGACTGGTTCGGTGCAGCCCGACTCCAATCAATTGTTGCTCAAATAAACCCTAAATATTCTTCATATGCCTTGGTTTCTCTTTGAACAGTTCTGGTGTCAGAACAGGGATCTGAAGTGACCCCCACCCCCAAGATGCCCAGGAGCAAGGAGCAACCAAGGGCAGGTACCTGATGAGGCCCCAGGTCCCTGCTTCCTCGCTGCCTCTGCGGGTGGTGGCAGGTCCTGCTGGGTCCTAGGTCCTAGCTCCACAGCTTTGCATTAGGAGCTTTCAGACTCTCGGAGCGTTTCTCTGTCTGGACTGGGTCCAGAAAGCGGCTGGAATCCACGGGTTCCAATTTAGAAACTGGCCGGTCCGGAAACGGACTAGTTCCGACTAGAAACCAGGCCGGGTCCAGGAACAGACTGGTTCCGACCAGAAACCCGACCGGGTGCAGTGCGAGGCTTCAGTCTTGGGGCTGGAGAGAGAGAGAGAGAGAGAGAGAGAGAGTGTGTGTGTGTGTGTGTGTGTGTGTGATTGGGGTTGGGGGGGGGGGGGGGGGGGGGTCATTCTGGACCCTGCAGGCAACATCCTGGGCAAACTTGCAGAAGCCGGCATAGGATACCAATTCTTGCCAACATCAGCTGTCCAGGTCTCTCTCTGTGCTGCCTGGTCCAGAGAAGAAGAAGAAAGACTGACCTTGAACCTCTTTGGAGGGCACCCTACCAGGTCCCCTCAATACCCAGACAGCAGCCAAGCTTCAGGGAATTGAACATTGGGTCCACATGCCCCAATCAGAAAGAGCTCCTCCAGGCTCTTGGCACTGCATACCAGGCAGAGATGCAAAATTAAAATTGACGGGGGAAGCTCCTCCCCAGAAGCTGTTAGAATCTTGTAGTTGACAGCTCTCCTAAGATCTTCATCTCCAAAATGAAACCTTCATTCCTTTTCCCTTTTCCTCACTTGCTTTTTCTCTCTGTTTAGGTATGGAAGACAATGATCCTGAACTCTGGCGACTGTCATTGAATCTACTGCTCTGGCCATAGATATACAACAAAAGGCCTTATGCTTTCTTGCTAAGTTCGCTTTAGTAATACAATTGCTTTGCATTATTTCTTAGCTGAACAAAAAGGGTCTGTGCCATAGCACATACCTCTGGTATTGTAGCGAATACAGAAAATTAACAAACAAGCCACTTGGCTAAAACAGGTTGATGCCCTTCCAGGCATATCCTTTAGTTTATTGGATACCAGTTGATTTGATTTATGGGGACCCTGGCTAAGTCTCTTGGTATTATCCTCCTAATAGTCATCATTACCATGTCGCTGGTGCGTTATGTTTTCTCAAAGGTCTTACATGTACATTCATAGCCATCATCAGGACATCAGCCAGGGCACATATAAGAACCAACTAAATGAATGCATAAATAAATGAAACAACAAATCAATGTCTCTCTCTCTCTCAAATAAATAATAATAATGTCATAGGCCATACATAGATTTCCCTGCTTCATACCTGATTTTGTCCTATTAGTTATGAGTCACAGAATCTTGGCTTTAGTAGAACCTAGGTAAGAGACTGGAGGGCTTCACAGAAATAAGAATTCAAACAAAAGACTGCATCTTAATATCCTGTTATCAACAAATACCAAAAATTACAGCTTTAAAAAGTTAGATATTAATGATTGAACCAATCTTAAGAGACTCACTGCAATTTGAATAATCAAAGTCAGTTCTAAAGTTGGATCAAATCCACTTATCCATCCCTGATTTAGAGCTTATGGGTTTCATTCTTCTAAGAATCTGTAATCCAAAATATCTCATTTGGAGCTCCTAGGGGAAGGTGCAATAAAGTGTAGAGAATGCTAGGAATTCAGATGGGGAAATTCCTAACTCCTTAATTAAAATTGCAGGACTAATGCTTTCTGCATGAATCAGATTCATAAAAGTATAATAACAACCATAGATTTATAGCCGGACAACAGATATATGTCATAACTCTGAATTACAGCTGTGAACAGAGTTTGTTTAAGCTGAATTATGGCAAATGCCTTCAACTGAAAAAAAATGTATGCATAAAATATTAGTGGCCATGATACACACTTAGAAGACTCTGCCGTATAATAAAGACAGTTTCTTTTAAAGGTTATAAATTAAGAATGTTTCCTTTTGAATGAATTACAATGATCACTTTCTTTTTAAAAGTGGCTGAACATGTATCTTGTGCCTATCTCCTATTTAAAGGATAAGTCCTTAACCTTAACATTTTCCTATAACTTTCTCTAGGGTCCCTGGATTTCAGGCACAATGCTACCATAAAAATGAGAAAGAAATACACCTCAGCTATTACAATCAGTACTTATTATGTTCACTACCAAGCTGCTTTACACAGTCTTTGATTCAGTGGGCACATTTATAAGTATTCAGAGCACTCCCCCCAACCCATTCTTATTAGTTCAAGAAAATCCAGATAGGAATTGCCTAGGACATAAATATTCCTTGGACACCCACCATGAAGGCATACTTCTTCCTCCAAATCAGGAGATGAGAGGAGAAAAATGTTCAAAGCATTTGAAGGTACATTTTCATTAAGAGACATGGGGATTTGAGAACATAACTCACCCCTCCAGGATAGGGAGTGTGTTGGGGGGAAAGGGACCCCACAGGCTTGCAAGGGGCTCTGTCACTTAGCTGGCAGGTGATGGAATGAGTTTTGCTACATCCAGCTGTCAGATGTGCAATAACATTTATTCTTTGCAAATTACTTTAAATTCCCAAGATCATCAGTCTGTAGTTGGTTGGTGTATCTTTCCTCCCCTGACACTTAGCTTTGGTACCTACTGGTCTCCTGACTTGAGTTATTGCTGAGTTTATCTAAAACTCATCAGCTTTTGATTCCTCACCTCCTGGCCAGGGTGTGACTCACTACTTCAGCCACTTCTCCTTAGCTTTAATAATATTGGCTTATTTTTATCCTTATAATGCTGCTATTGTTATCCTTATTTTATAGATGAGAAAACTGAGGCAGTCAGAATAAGTAATTTCACCAAGTCACACTGTAGGTATGTAGAAGAACTGGGCTTTGAACTCAAGTAAATGCTCCAAGCTGCCTGCTAAGAAAAGTTGCCAGGCTTTTCATAAATATTGTCAATTTTTATAAAGATCATACACTATGCAACTACATATGAGCATACATACCTCATCTTGCAATACTTTTCCTTCACCAACACTGAGTATACTGCTATTAATGTCAACTCCAAAATTTTATATTTTAAATTTGCATTTATTTAATTCAATCTATTTTTTATGAATTACATAGATATTTTTGCTCTTTGAGAAAGTAGTACTTTGGACATAGTTGGAGTTCAACCAATATTTGTTAGTTGGTCGATTAATTAGTGAATTGAGAAAAGACAATTAATTCAAGCAGATCAATAATACTGTTTCAGACTACTTGAATATAGGATAGCAGGCTTGAAAGAATAGAATGGCCACCTGATCTGTTAGAGACAAGGCAAATATCTGATAGTGTATACAGAAAAACTCACAGCACCCATGCTTCCATTCAGTGGGGCTCATTTCTTAACTCAGACACAAGCTGACAGATGCTCCTTCAAGAAGCTTATCATTCCTGAAGGTTCAGACAGAAAGCAGTTGAGAAATAATACAAGATGGTACCCAGTTATGAACTAAATGAAATCAAATGTTATAGTAGATCTGAGAAGGGAGAAAACTTGCAAAGGCTAGATCCTAAGCTGAACCCTGGCAAATGCTGTGAGATTTGTCTTATGTGATGATACTGAATTGGTTGAGCAATAATAAGCCCACTCTTTTGGATGGAACCTAATTCAGAAGGATTAAAAATGTTTGCAAATGGCAATATTTTTTATATTTTTATTCATTTCAGAGAGAAAGGGAGAGGGAGAGAGAGTTAGAAACATCTATGATGAGAGAATCATTGATTAGCCGCCTCCTGCATGCCTCCCACTGGGGATCGAGCCCACAACCAGCAATGTGCTTTTGACCAGAATCGAACTTGGGACCCTTCAGTCCACAGGCTGATGCTCAACCACTGAGCCACGCCAGCTGGGTGCAATATTTTTTTTTTATTCTAAGTGAAATAAGGCAGACAGAGAAAGGCAAATACCATATGAATTCACTCACATGTGGCAGCTGAAAAAAAAAATAAATGAATAAATAAAACAGAAACAAACTCATAGATACAGGCAACAAATTGATGGTTGCCAGATGGGAGTAAGGTTGGGAAGATGGGTGAAAAAGTTGAAGGGATTAAGAAGTGCAAACTGCCAATTATAAAAATAGTCATAGGGATGTGAAATACCACATAGGAAATATAGTCAATGATATTGTGATAACTATGTATGGTGCCAGGTGGGTATTAGATTTATTAGGGTGATCACTTCATAAGGTATATAAATGTCTAACCACTATGGCAGACACCTGAAACTAAAATAATATTGTATGTGAACTATAACTGGGAAAAAAGCAAATGGCAATATTTTAATTGCCTTTTATTTTCAAGCAGGAAACAGGGTATCTACAACTATACATAAATGTTTTCTAAATTCACTATCATGAAAGTCATTCATTTGGGTTTAATTCATTTTATTTCAAAAGTATAGAAACTATATAAATAGGCTGATAGTATGCTGTACTTCTGAACACATATTGAGTTTGATTAAGATATAGTGATGCTAATGTAAGCCAGCCAATTATGAAATGTGGCTTGTTCTAGTTGCATTTTTTAAAAATGTGTTCTCTAGCCCTGGCCAGTGTGGCTCATTTGGTTGAGTGTCATCCCATGCACCAAAAGGTCACCAGTTCTCAGGTTGTGGGTTCAGTCCCTGGTCAGAGGCAACCAATCAATCTCTCTCTCTCTCTCTCTCTCTCTCTCTCTCTCTCTTTCTTTCCCTCCCTCCCTCTAATTAATAAACACACATTTTAAAAATAAATAAAATAAAAAAGTTATCTTTAAAAGGAGATTATTTTTTGCTGCAGAGGTTACTAACAGTAGATTTTAAAATATAGGACTCTTTATGTTTGTGGAAACATGGGCTAATTTCTAGATGCTTCTTGAGAACAAATATTTCAGCAGTTTAATGCTATACTACTTGTTAATTATGTTTTATAGTTGTTAAGAAAAATGTAATTATAGAAAGGTTAAATTTTTAAAAAAGATTCAGATACAAACATCTATTTCTTCCACTAGGCACAAAATGCACGATACCTTAGGTCTATAAAAATTTCAAAACCCACAAAAAAGAAAACAAAAATATGTTGACTCTAAAATTAGAAAATAATATTGTAAAATAAGAATTAAGAAATGCTATTAAACCTACCGAATGCATCCTTTTGTTAACTATTCAATGATAGTGAAATCTTAAGATGGTTATATGTAGGCATAAATGTACCACTTCCCTTATTAATATATATTTTATCTGACATTATAAATTACATATATATATGATTTATATGTGGTATATATAAATTATATATTATGTAGGCTTCCAAAACCAAGAAAGGCTAAAAAATGAAAAGATCTTAAACTGGCTCTAAGTTTAAGGTACTTCTGTCTGATCAAGCTGTTTTCAAGCACTGTTCATTAAACATGGTTTTAATTTCTCCATTAAGTAATATATATTATACCTGTTAGAGCATACCTAAGGTTCACTTAAGATATCACATTTCTACATTAATTAATAAAGGTCAGTTGCTTGAAGCATTTGCTTGTGGGAAATATATTATTTGAAATGTTTGCAATATTCTTTCCTCTAATTTAGTCACTGTTTCTTCTTTTTTAAAAAATATGTTTTTATTGATTTCAGGGAGTAAGGGAAAGGGGGAGAGAGATAGAAACATCATTGTTGAGAATCACTGCTCAGCTGCCTCCTGCACGCCCCCTACTGGGGATGGAGCCCGCAACCCAGATATGTGCCCTGACCAGGAATTGAACTGTGACCTCCTGGTTCATAGGTTGATGCTCAACCACTGAGCTACACCAGCTGGGCAATTCTTTATTGAATATAATAGGGATCCAGTACACGAATTCATGCACCTTAAAAGGAACTGTGGGCTGTGAGGCTGTGATGGGCACAGGGGCGGGTCTCAGCCCATCCTCCATGCCCCCGTCCAGCCCCTCCCACTGTGGCCCTTAGTTCCATCTGCCAGCAGCCCTGCTCCAGCCACTGCTGCTCCCATGCACTGATAGTGCCGGCCCTGCTCGCACCCAATTACAGCACGGAGCAATTGGGGCTGGTGCCAGCAGCGAGTGCAAGCGGGACTGAGGCCATCAGCGGGTGCGAGTGCTGGCTGCTGCCCCAATTGCCCCTCAGGAGCAGGGGGAGGGGGAGAAACCCTGAGGGGTGATCAGGGCCAGCAGCTGCCAATCACACCCGCTGACACCGAGCAATCAGGGCCGGTGCCAAGCACCAGCAGTGGGTGAGAGCTGCAGTTCTGGCGCTGGCAGCAGGTGCGAGCACGGGGTGGGATCGCAGCATGTGGGAGCAAAGAATTTTCAGTAACCATCAGAGGCTCGCCTCGATGACAGTGACCAGTGCCCCACCTTGGTCTGGCACCCCCTCTCACCTGCTCCACCATCCCACCCCGGCCGACGCCTGCCATGTTCCGTGCTCTGCCACCTGCTGCCAACACCTGCCATGTTCCACATGCACCTCTTGGTGGTCAGCACACCTCATAGCGACTGGTTGTTTTTGTTGTTCTACTATTTGGTCTATTTGCATATTAGGGTTTTATATATAAAGATAGTATCAACATTCTTTTTGTTCAGATCCTGGAACAAACTATTCATTGCTCCTCCCCAGTGGGCACCAAGTTTTTGGTACTTTGTTACAACAGCCTTAGCAAACTATATTTTGTCTCTAGTTTGAAATGGCAAATTCCAGCAAGAAGAAAACTAGTCCATCTTAGGTCAGGTGTCCTTGTCTGTTTTAATCAACTGTGATCATGGAGGCAGGATTATAACTTCTGCAGGCCAAGTGTGCATGTAAGACAAGGAGGGGGTCTTAGCCTGTTCCCCATGGCTATAGCTTTGTTTTTGTTCTTGCCTTTCCTGTGTATTAACAATTTCCACGGAATTTCAGGTTTGGAAGGTGTCGAGTTTGGGGTTTACTGACAGATAGAAGAGTTTCTATAGTGATTTTTTTATTTTAATGTACATCACACAAAATAACCAAAACATCAAATGTGCAACATATAGTTTCTAAATAAGTATATCTAAAAAAATATGAGTGACTCATGTAAAGAAAATTATTCAATAAATAATAACACAGAGAGCACTAGAGCAAAAAAAATGTGGGGGTGGTTCACAAAAGGAATTCACTCATAAAACCAATCTTGAATTACTTGTGCAACGAGCAAGATGCAGTTCAGCTTGATCTTGAACACCTCCAATAAACAGTTTCTCCTGCTACCCCTTTCCCATGCCTTAGACAGGTCTTATTCCTCTGTCCTCCACCCCCTCCACCCTATTTGTCCTGACTATTTTGCAGGACAAAAGTCATACAAAAGTGTTCTATAGTTTCTTCTTCATGGCTGTCCTTTAAATACTTAAAGTCAATAATCAAAGCCTTCTTTTACGGTATTCAGGGCTAACTATTCTTATGGCCCTTCCTCATTGAAAAACTTTATATTCTCTTCTCTGTCATTTTATGAACAAAGAGAGAATGCCCATATCTCAGGAGCATGTATTTTTAACACAATCTACTTGTGAAGACTTCCAGGAGAATAATAAGCCTCGGCATTTCTATGTAGCCACAAATTTTTTAAATTCTTACATAAGAATATCTCACTCGATCCCCTCTGTAACTTTGCAATGTAGATAGGAAATATTTATATAGCCTCATTTATTGGAGTAGAAAACTGGGGAACAATAGCATTGAGTGATTTTCTTTCATTAGAGGACAAATAAAATTTCTGAGCATCAAAACATAGCCTCCATACACTAAGCCTGCTATTTATATAGTCTCTGGCCTCATGAAGTTCACACCCAGCATGTAATCTAAGGCCCACAGATAAGATAGAGGGAGGACTGAACCTGCATCCCTGGAAAACAGAACCACAGAAAATAGAGAACAAGAAGGAAAAAAGTAAGCTAGGAAATTAAAAGAGAAAACATATGGGATCTGGAAAAAGGCAGATGTACAAACCAGAGGAAAATGATGGGTATAAAAGAGGTATGCTATTATATTTCAATATTTTAGAGTGGATTGTCTTTCTTCATATTGGCTCCTGAACCTGAGTTCCCTGAGGCCATAGCCTGCTGCTTTTGTGGTGATAGGGATGCCACTAAGAAAAGAAAAGAAAACAAATATATTTCCCCTAAGAAATAGAAAACGTCTCAAAACCAGGCCCAGGTTTGATGATTTGCTAGGAGGAATGACATGACTCAGGATATAGTTTTACTCGTGGCTTAGATTTATTACAGTGAATGAATATAAAGCAAAACCAACAAAGGGAAAGGCTCATAGGACAAAATCCAAAGGAAACCAACTGCAAGCTTCCAAGACACCTGTCCTAGTGGAGTCACACAGGACGTGCTTAATTCCTGCAGCAACAGGTTATACCACACGTGTGAAATACTGTCTGCCACGGAGGCTCACTGGAGCCTCCACGACCAATGTTTTTATTGGAAGCTGGGCACCTGGGCACCATTGCCTGGCATGTAGCAAAATCCCAGAATCCAAGTTGAAAAGCAGGTGTTCAGCAGGAATTATATAATTTATACAGACAGTTTAGGCACAGTAAGCCAATCTTATCATTTGGAGGCAATTTTATATCAGTACAGGGAACTATTCGCCATTCAAGTTCCTAGATGCCAGCCAAGGCAGTCTCGGGTCTGCTATATTAACTTTTTGTTGTTGTTGTTAATCCTCACCTGAGGATACTTTTACATTGGGTTTGAGAAAGAATGGAATGGAGAGGGAGAGACACACAGAGAGAAACATCTATGTGAGAGAGACATGTTGACTGGTTGCCTCCCGCTCATGCCCCAACCAGATCTGAGGTATGTGCCCTTGACCAGAATCGAACCCAGGCCCCTTCAGTCCTCGGGCCAACGCTCTATCCACCGAGCTAAACCAGCTAAGACTACTATGTTAACTTTTCTTCACACCCTGTACATATTCCATCAAGCCAAAAATTTTATTACAGTCACTAGATGATTAGGCTCTATAACAGAATTTATTTTTTCCTCTTAGGAAAACAAAGCCCAGGGAGTTCCTATATATGAATACCAGTCATCAGAAATATACTGGGTTAGTAAATTCAGGAGAAAGAGTCAGACCATGTAGCAAAGAACTAAATCCATTGATGGATACACAACTCTATGGTTTCATTGATGATCACTAAAGAACATTATTTCTCAGTCACTTGAGCGTTAGTACCGGCAACTGAGATATTTCTGCCCCTTCAATCTAATCTAAATCTTTCCTTCTTGTTGAACAGGGTCATCCTACTGGGCTTAAGAAAGCCTTCTCTATTCCCTGTGGAAGCTGAGTTGGTGGCAGCAGCACAGCTCACGGGGCCATGGTGATGTCTGTGTTGAGGCATATCAGGAAGAAGAAAGCATTTTGATCCTCATGTCAAAGGAGCAGGGTTTAGATGCGTATACATTTAAAGGAAAGTAGTGGATTCCGATTACTTGAGAAAAGTGCATCAGGAGATCTGACTGCCTTCAGAGAAAACTTAGTCACTCATTAGCTGTGTCTCTTTGGGAAATTACATGTCCAAAGCTCCGTTGTTTTTTGTTTTTTTGTTTTCATCTGTAAAATGAGAGCGGCAAGTTACAAGGCCTGCAAAGTCCCTTCTGACTCTCAATCTCTGATTGTGTGGGTTACACAACACTGTCATACACAATACCATCGGCATCATTAAAAAGTCACAATGCTCTTGACTCAAATGCCTTTTATCCATTTAAGTTCAGGGGTGGAATGGGCAGCAGCCAAGGAGGTGAGGTTGGGGAGGAGTGACATCGAAAGAGAAAGTTGTGGGGATTAAAGAGAATCTGAATATCAAAGAGGCTCTTCCAAATATTCTCCATGCGCAGAAACTTTTATTTGGATCATAGAGAACTATTTCTCTGTGCTCCAGCTGAAGTTCCCCTTCTTGGTTTTTAATAATAAAGAAACCAGCACATTAATTTTTAAAATAGGAAATGATAGGGCAAAGACTCCATAAACAGCTGAAATGTTAATCACACAAAGGCTCCCAAAGCAATTTCACTGTGGACTCTTCATGGTTATGCATTACAATAAGAATTTTCATCAGAGCACTCGCTCTAGGACAGGCTGCTGGGCAAATGACACCTGTGGCTGCCTGAGTCCCTGTGCTGGCTCTTGCAGGGGCAACCAGGGCAGAATGTGCCAGAAAAGCCATAGGCACAGATGGTAGTGCTGGTGGGGCTGAGGCAATAGAGGGGGTCATTACTCCATGGTGAGAGACTATGAGGTACCCTGCATATATTATCTCAAGTGATTTCAACACTAACCCATGAGTGGATATGATTATCAGGTTCACTTTACAGGTGATGAAAACGAGGTTCAGAAAAGGTAGGTAACTTTCCTAAAATAACACAAGTGCATGGTGTGTTAGTTTTCCATTGCTATGTTCTTGCTGCAGAATAAATTACCACTCTCTCAGAATCTTAAAGCAACACAATTGTATTATCTCATAGCCTCTGTAGATCAGGAGGGCAATTATGAGTTAGCCGGGTCCTTTACTCACATCTATAGGGCTGACATCAAGGTGTTGGCCTGGGGTTTTAATTCTTGTCTGAGGTTTGTGGTCCTCATCCAAGCTCACTGGTTATTGGCAGGATTCCTTTCAGCTAATAGAGGTCACACACTTCCTTGCCACATGACTCTAGTAGGCAGTTCACAACTTGGTTATTTCCCCCCCAGGCCAATCTAGCCCATGCAGGATTATCTCACTTTTGGTTAATTAGAAGGCTAGTCACCTAATCACAGGAATGCTAACCAATTGTATTCACCGGTTCCACCCACACTCAGGTAGAGGGCAGGGAGATTATGCAGGATGTGGGGCACTGAAGGTCATCTCAGAATTCTGCCCACCATATGTAGCCAGCGAATGGCAGAGCTAAGGCATGACTCCAGATCTGTTCACCTCCAAAGCAGGATCTTGTCTACACACCTGAGCCAGCTAGGGTTGAGGTGGGAGTCTAGACAGATATTCCCAACAGTGGCAGCTGTTCAGAGAATTAAAAGACAAGGGTAAAGTCCCAGTTGGCCGGAGATTACTCAGAGGAAGGGGTGGTGGCAAATTCTAGTTCTTAAATTTCCCTGCCAAGTGTCACCTCTGAATGAAATCATTCTGAGATTCCTCAAAAACAAATGTTCCCAGTTGTAAAGGCCCCAGACCATCAAGTGGAATCTGGTTGCTCTGCATCCTGTGGCTAAATTTCCTTACCTGTTGGATGTGCCCATGGCTCCTTTCCTTCTGCTCATCATCACTGTCATTTTTATAAAGTGTCTGCTATGAGCAAGAACGCTGAGAGTCACCCAGGAGGCACAGATGAAGAGACAAGGCCCTGCCCTTATGATTTTTAGGTCTTAAATATTGGGAAAGGGATGGAAGTGCAAAAGTATAAAATAAATGTGTTCAGGCAGATATACCTAGATCCATATCTCTATAGCTATCTATCTACTACCTACCTAAAATTAGAAAAGAAGGAGATATACGCCTGGAAAGGTTCCATAGAGTTCAATCAGATTCTTAAAGAGGAACAGGTTGCTGAGTAGATTAGGTGGGGAGTATAGGGGTTGGGTGGGGAGGGCACTCAAGGCACAGGAAACATTTTCCTTAAAACTCTTCAGTGATTCCCCATTGATTCTTAAGATAAAATCCAATGCCCCAAAATGATGTAGAAGATCCTACATAATCTGGCTTCTCTTTCCTTTCCAAACAATGCCCCATTTAATACCTGCTGTTTAGACTCACCACTAATCTCTCATGTGTGGTTTCCTGAAACATTCTTTACCAGTGTACTGCAACCACACTTAATTCCCTAGCCTAGCTATACACACACACAGCATTCTCCTGTTAATTAGCATTTGTTCTTCAGGTCTTGGATTAGACATCACTTCCTCTGGAAAGCCTTCCTCAATGCCAAAGCTCTGATGTACAGTGCTCACTGTAAGTGCTCCCATAACATTGCATGCATTCCCTAGTACAGCATTTATCAGGGTCTTGTACCTGTCTCCTTGAGGCTAGTGGAAGATACAACACAACCAAGTTAAGGGACCAGGCCTATCTTTTCACTCTTCTATCTCTAGTGCTTACCAGTTACTTAAGTGCTCAAAACATTTGTTGGATAAATAGTTAAAAGGCATAGAGGCAACACTTGTCCATGGAAGAAATTTAAAGGTATAAGAAACTAAATAAAAACTAAATTGTTCACTTCTTCCAGAGCCTAGTGCCTGCACTGGGGTACCTGATATGGGCATTGACAAGAATTTAGATAGATAGATTATAGATATAGATATAGATATAGATATAGATATAGATTATATAGATATATAGATATATAGATATATAGAATAAGATGGATATAGATATATAGATATATAGATATATAGATATATAGATATATTGATATAGCTATGCTTCAGTGAAGATCAGAGGAAAAAAAAGACTTCTTAAAATAAAAGTTTGGAGTTCTGATTTTCTGTTGGAATCATCGTTAAGAAATCAGAACTGCTTTTCATAGTTGGCCAGTCCTAGAATACAGGTATGTCAGTCAGTAGAAGTGAGGTTTTGCTGTGGTATCAAATGGTCCCCAAAATTGCAGTGGCAAAAAAAAAACAAAGGGTTATTATGTCTTGCTCCCAATACACAGTCATTAACTGTTTCAAATGTAGGTCACCCCAGTCTCAGGCTAACAGAACCTCTTCTATCTCTGATATATCTATGGCCAACAGAGAGAAAAGACATGATAAATAAAAAGTGTTCATCTTGATCCTGGCTGGTTTTCTCAGTGGTTAGAACATCGGCCTACACAGCAAAGGGTCATGGATTCGATTCCCAGTCAAGGGCATGCATCTTAGTTGTAGTCTCAATCCCAAGCCATGTAGGGGCGTGGGGGGGAGGCAATCAATCATAGATGTGTCTCTCTCACACCGATGTTTCTCTCTCTCTCTCTCTCTCTCCCCTACCTCCCTTCCACTCTATCTAAAAGCAATGGAAAAATATCCTTAGGTGAGGATTTTAAAAAATGTTACTGTTGGAAGTGAGACACTGAGTATTCCATTGAGTAAAGCAAGTTCACATGGCCAGTCCTGAGTTCAACAGGGCAGACATATAAACCTCCCACAAGAAGGGGTCCTTCAAGGAGGGAGTGTAAAATATGACAAACAGTCATATATAGTCTATTCCAGAGACCAGCAGAGGGACATTTGGATTGGCTTTTCACTTGTCAACAATTAAACGTTACAATACTTCCCTGCAGTTGGAGTAAAGAACACAACCTGAGATTCTAGAGGAAGGAGAAAGAAAGGATCTGAATGCTCAAACTGGAAAGATCCCTATAGCACACATAGTCACAGCACCATATTTTATGAATGAGAAATCCAGCTCAGAGAAGCTGATGGCCTTCCCCAAGGCAACCCTGCATCATGTGAGAGCTAAGACCAAATCTCAAGCCCCTGGTCTCAGGACTTAGAATCACACATCATTGCCTACATGAGATAACGCAACTCTCTATTGAATGTCTACAAGTCAGACCAAAGCCTTTGCATGGCATGGATCTGCTTCCTGCCCTTGAACATGATTTATGGTGCTGCTGTGAGAACCCCCCTAGTGCAATGAGTTACAATGGAGATTTTCTCAAACCAATTCTCCTTGCTCTGTTGAGAGGCTGTAATTATGCTCAGCTCTTTGCTTGTTTTATAGCTTAGTACTGACATAGTGAGAACATCTACAATAAAAACGTCTATGGGGCTTTGTTTCCTTTTGTATAAATTCATTGTCTGAAATCTAGTAAGCCCATGTCTTGGTGATTTATCAGAATTAGTCCATTTAGGAAGGAGTGTTTTGCTCAATTGAAATCTGTTCTTTTTGTTTTATCCACACACTGGTATTGTCATGTAGCTTAACCTAAGCTCCTGTATCTATTTTAAAGTAAAAACGCACACACCAAAAAAAGCCCTCTCTGGCCCTCACTCAGTTGTTCTCCTAAAGCCTCTCTATGCTGATCTTCATGCTTCTTGATTGTACAATGAACACTATTTCTTCATTGTCTTCTTTCCTACTGACATTCCATGTAATTTGACAACATGATCTGATTGGCTACCTTCACTTATGAATTTGTCAAATCTTAGAAATGGCAGAAAATGTAATGAAACAGAGAGCCATTTTAAAAGAACAAACTGAGTTTTATTTAGACTTTTATCCTCAGTTTTTACTATAATGTTTTTAATATATCATGGATTTTATGACCTGCAAATTTTCTATGTAAAAACAAGGAGCACATACACCAATGTTCTCAAATCCTTAAGAAAAAGATACATGAATATTAATGCGTAATTTTAGCATTTTGTTCACTCTCTGAGTTTTAGTCCATTATTTTACAACCTCTTGTTTTAGATTTTTTTCATAAATTTATGGTTGCACTTTTTCTTCTAATATATTCATGGTATTGATGTACAAGGTTTAGTGCTAAGAACTGAGCAAACAGTATAAATGTAAAGAAGTTTAAGGATAGAGAGATTGGGCTATTATAAGAAATGGAATAAATGTTTACTGCCTGCAGAGATGTTTAAATCTAGATTTTAAAAAATGGCTCCTGACACTTTCAGAATTTGGAGGTGAAAAGGTTGTTTTGGGGTTCTCCATTCCCCGATTGGATTTTGACTGGCATCTCCTTATTTGCTGACTCCAGCAAAGGGTGCATATGAAGAGTTTATGTGGTTTACCTTTAAACAGCTCCACGGACTGGGAATTTGTTAAGTGAATTCTCCTTCTAAAGATTTGTTGTTCTGCAGTTTAAATCCACACACACAAACATATATAACACAGGTGTAGTAGCCCCCTGAGGGTTCTCCAACATCAATAAACTAAATGATGTAATGTCTGGCAAGAGACATTCTTCATAGAAAGCCAATGTGGCATACAGAATCCAGACATGGGGAGCACATATAACCAAACTGGCAGACCGTGTGCTAAAATGCTGCTTCTCTGCGCCAGGGTTTGGAAAAGCTGAGAAGTTGGGCTATTGGGAAGGACTATTCCTAGAAGACGTCATCAATTAGTGGACAGGTGACTGGGCTAGGATGAGGAAGCTATAATTATACACTAGAGGTCATGGAACTTAATCTGCTCGGTCACTTAATTTCCACAGCTCAGCCTCGTGTGATTTCTGTCATGTCCATGAGAACTACACTGTGACTCTTTCTCTCATTGACTAAAGCAGTGGTTCTCAACCTTCCTAATGCTGCGACCCTTTAATACAGTTCCTCATGTTTTGGTGACCCCCAACCATAAAATTATTTTCGTAGCTACTTCATAACTGTAATTTTGCTACTTTTATGAATTGTAATTTAAATATCTGATATGCAGGATGTATTTTCATTGTTACAAATTGAACATAATTAAAGCATAGTGATTAATCACCAAAACAATATGTAATTATATATGTGTTTTCCGATGGTCTTAGGCGACCCCTGTGAAAGGGTCGTTCGACCCCCAAAGGAGTCGCGACCCACAGGTTGAGAACCACTGGACTAAAGTGATATTAAATCTACTGTTAAACATGACAATGCTAATACACAATATCTTTTATATTTTATTTATTTGCCTGCATATAAAAGTATCACATGTTCACTGTAGAAATATTGGAAAATGAGAAAAGTATAAAGAAGAAAAATTGCATGTAATCCTATTGCTCTGAGATAAAACTTCTAACATAGTTGTGTATTTCCTTCCAGCCTTTTTTTCTAGGATGTCTCCATCTGTATTCCCATATCTACACATCCATACCCACACACAGAACCCCACCTCCAACACACACATACACACACACACACACACACACACACACACACACAGGCATCCTCCATCACTTATTGGAAAATTACTTCACTTGTCACTCCTTAGTTTTCTCTTATCTGTAAAATGCAGATAAAAATAATGCCTACTTCATGGAAGTTGTGTAAGAATTAAGTGAGTTAGTTTATATAATATCCTTGCAGCCTTGTCTGGCACATAACAGATACTTAATACATGCTGGCCACTATTATCTTAATGTATATATACAGTTTTATTTCCTTTTTTAGCTTTATAAAATATACTCAAATTCTGTCTCCCCACCTTTATAACTCTAGTCTAAGCCAGCATCATCTCTCAATTGAATGATTGCAATGATCATCTACTTAATGTCCCCTCTAGTCTCCATGTAGCAGATATGATCATCTGTTACAAATATAAATCTGACATATAGCTCTCCTGCTTAAAACCCTCTGACGATTTCCAATTACACAGAACAAAATGTAAATGTCTTCCTAGATTTATTACTTAGGGGTTGGGCTCCAATTCATGTCATGGAACCCCCGGTGAGAGTGGTCAGACCACGGTATTCCAGAATGAGTGCAACAGCCACATGATGCCCTCAAGATTCCAGGCACTTTTATCTTCCTGCCCCCAAGCCCTTCCCCTAAAGCTCTCACTCTCCTGGTTGCAAGGCATTCCTCCATCCCAGGATCTATCCAGGTTTCAGAGAGAAAGAGAAGAGACATGCTAAGGGACAGAAGTCCAGGAAGATGAGCTGCAGAATCTGTTTCCTTTGCAAGAGCCTTCCTAGAAGCCTCCCTCCAGACACTGATATCATCATACAACTTTATTGGCGTGGATAGTGTCACAATGCCCCTAACCCCGACTCAAGCTGTGAGAGACACCAGGAAAACTGGTATCTTAATCATGCACACTAAACTGGTTGCATCTGTAAGAAAGAAGGCAGATGGGACATTAGGGGGAAACAACTAGCAGTGTTTGCCACCCGCTGGCTGCAACATTCTTCCTAGTGCCTACCTGCCCTCTTTCCCTCCTTGCTCACTATGCCCAGCCACACTGGCCTGAGACTTTAGACACACCAGTCTTCTGCCTGCCTCAAGAAGGGTGATGGCCTGCCCAGCTAGCGTGGCTCAGTGGTTGAGCGTTGACCTGTGGACCAGGAGGTCCTGGTTCGATTCCCGGTCAGGGCACATGCCCGGGTTGCAGGCTCGGTCCCCAGTGTAGGGCATGTAGGATGCAGCTGATTGGTGAATCTCTCTCATCATTGATGAAATATGTATTTTTTAAAAAAAGAAGGATGATGGCCCTTGCTTGCCTTCTGCCTGGAAGGTTCGGCCTTCTGGTCTGCAGGTTGCAGCCTTCTCTTCATGGGGTCTTAGTGGAAATGCAACCATTTCAGAAAACCTTTCTTGATTTCCTGTGCTCCCCCCATTTGCTTCATGCCACTTAATTGATAGCTAAAATTACTATTTATTAATTCATTCACTTGTTCACTCTCTCCTTCACTAGCACATAAGATGCCATGGAGCTTGGCCCTGGACCATCTCCCCAGTTCTCTGAACAAGACCTGGAACATTTGAAGTGTTAGATATGCTGAACAAATGCTGAATGAATTATAATTTTTTGTGTTCAGTAAATGTTATTCAAGAGATTCAATGCTGTGTAGCATTGTGTTGCATAAATATAACACAACCACTTCCTCTGTTTTGACATTGTAGTAAACTGAATAATGGTCCTCCACATCTTAATCCCTGTGACTGTGACCTTAGATGGCAAAAGGGGCTTTGCAGATGTGATTAAGTTAAGGGTCTTTTTACTTTATTTTTCGATTCCATTTTACATTCAATATTATTTTGTATTAGTTAGGATCTTAATTTTATGAGATTGGGATTAAAAAATGAGGCTATTTACTTTGGATTATCTAAATGGACCTGATATAATCACAACAGTCCTTTAAAAGGGGCACAGAAGAAGACAATGTGAGCACAGAAGGAGAGGCTGAAGTGACACCCTTTGGTGATAGAGGAAGGGACCCCGATGAGCTGAAAAGGCAAAGGAGCAATTATTCCATCAAAGATCCCAGACGAACCAGCCCTGGCCCCTTGACATTAGCCCAGCAAAACTGATGTCAGACTTCTGACCTCCGAACTGTAAGAGACTACATCTGTGTTATTTAAAGTTATTTAAGCCTGGCGGGTATGAACATGGACCTATGAACCAGGCAGTCATGGTTCAATTCCAGTCAGGGCATATGCCTGGGTTGTGGGCTCGATCCCCGGGGGGTGGGGGAAAGCCAAGGGGATAGCCGATCAATGATTCTCCCTCATCATTGATGTTTCTATCTCTCTCTCCCTTTCCCTTCCTCTCTGAAATCAATAAAAATATATTTTGAAAAAGGTTATTTAAATTTGAATTTGTGACAGCAGCAACAGAAACTAACATAGATATTCAGGACTTTTTCTCATGATGCTGTGAACTTCCTTTTACACGTGGTCTGTCTGCCTTTCCCGTGATTTCACCATGGATCCTAGAAGCAGAGTTCCTGGAAGCTTGCACCACTTTACATCTCCACAGGTGGCTGGGATAACCCATGAGCAGCCTGGCTGTTTAGACGAGTCTGCTCCTTGGAACCACAGCCGCAGGGCTTACATACAATGAACCCACTTTGTGCAACAATCACACAAACACACAGATTGCTTTCCATGGGAAACCAGGCATATAGGAAATAAGGAAAACACAAGGGTGCTTCCCCCACCCTCACTCTCTCTTTATTAGCACTGTAACTAGAAGGGTAAGCAGGAAGGGGTTAACCTGTAAGACCAGAAAAAGCTGCAGTTCCACTGCAAAGATCTATACCAGTGGTTCTCAACCTTCCTAATGCTGCGACCCTTTAATACAGTTCCTCATGTTGGGGTGACCCCCAATTTCATTGTTACAAATTGAACATAATTAAAGCATAGTGATTAATCACAAAAACAGTATGTAATTATATATGTGTTTTCCCATGATCCTGGGCGACCCCTGTGAAAGGGTCGTTCAACCCCCTAAGGCAGGGGTCAACAAACTTTTTAAATAGGGGCCAGTTCACTGTCCCTCAGACCATTGGAGGGCCGGACTATAGTTTAAAAAAAAACTATGAAATTCCTATGCTGCACACTGCACATATCTTATTTTGAAGTAAAAAAACAAAACGGGAACAAATACAATATTTGTATTTGCATGTGGCCCGCGAGCCGTAATTTGAGGACCCCTGCCCTAAGGGGTCGCGACCCACAGGTTGAGAACCGCTGATCTAGACACACCTTTGAAACCTGCCAGAGGGGCCTCTAAAGTGCTGACTAGGACCAGATCCCTAAGGGAAGGCTGACACAAGCCCCAACCTGTGAATTAATCAGAGAAGCTGATGTGAGATTCTCTTTCCTTAAATCATTTCCTTTAAAAATTTTAATATGAAAACTTCAAATATACACAAAGGATTAAAAGGGAAAGAATAATGAACTTTCATTATCCATCATCCAGCCCCAAGAATTATCAACATATTGCCAAACTTGTTTCATCTATACCTCCCACGCTTCATTCTGTGTTGGTTATTTTTACTTAATAGCTGTATTGAGGTATAAAATTCATAGAATTCACCCATTGTAAGATAATTCACCCATTGATTTTTTTGTTATATTTAATAGATATGCAAATATCACCAGAATACACATTTTTATCACCCAAGTCCCCCCACCCCCACTCCCCTGCTTGTTTATAGTTGATTCCTGCTCCCAGTCCTGGCCCTGGTAAGCATCAATCTGTTTTATGTCTCTATAGATTTGCCTCTTCTGGACATTTCATATATAGTTACCCAATATGTAATCTTTGTTTCTGAATATCTTCATTTAGCATAATGTTCTTGAGGTTCATCCCATGTTGTAGTGTATATAAGATGTTCAATTCTTTTTATTACTGACAAATATTCCAATATATGGATATACCACATTTTGTTTAAGCATTCACAAGTTGATGGGCATTTGGATCTAGTTTGGGGGGTTTGTGTTATAATAATAATACTATGACATTTATTTAAAAGTCCTTTTGTGTACACATTTTCATCTTTTGGGGGGGTGGTAGATACATAGGTTGGAATTACTGGGTCACCTGGTAGCTTTTTAAGAAACTAGAAACCTGTTTTCCAAAGTGGTTGTACCATTTTCACCCCTCCCAGCAATGTGTAAGAGTTCCAGTCTCTCCACATTTTCCTCAACACCTGCTTTTGTCTCTTTTTTATTATAGCCATTCCAGCGCATAAAGGGTGGTATGTATTTGTGGTTTTAATTCGCATATCCCTAATAACTAATGATGCTCAACATATTTGCATGTACTTGCCAGCCCTTCATATATCTTCTAAAGTGAAAAGTCTATTCAGGTATCGTGGCCATGATGCAAGAGTTTAAAATATAAATATATTCATATTTATATTCTGAACATAAGTCCTTTATAAGATAGATGATTTATAACATCTTCCTCAAGCCAGTCTGTGGCTTGTCTCTTCATTCGATTAATGCCATCTTTTCAGCCCCTCTGACCCTGAATGGTTATAATATCTGCTCACTCAGGATATACAAGGGCCTAATTTCATTATTTTATCTGTAACATATGACTGGGAAGCCAATTTCAACTGGAATTTTTCAACCTTTACAAATTACAAAGATGTGAATCTAGAGAAACTAACTCTTGGCCCAGTTTCTAGCTAATGGGCCTCTCTTGTGAGAGCAGAGCAGCAAGGATGCCTGCTAGGATTTTCATAGTGATTGAGCGGAATCACCATCTTCCAGTACATAACGGGGATGTCTCTTCATTTATTTAGATCTTTAATTTTTGTCACCAATGTTTCAGAATTTTCAGTCTACAAGTCTTACACCTCTGTTAAATTTACTCCTAAATTATTTTATTCTATTTTTGTGCCATTGTGAAAGGAATCATTTTCTAAATTTCATTTCCAGATTGCTCAGTCAGTATATAAAATTGCAATTGATTTTTATAAATTGATCTTGTATCCTGGGACCTGACTAATCTCATTTATTATTTCCAGCAGTTTTTCTTTTTTTCTGGTGGATTCCTTAGGATTTTCTATGTCACACACATGACATATTTTGCACTCATGTGTTTGTGGAATAAGATTTATAGCAACCTAATTTTAAATTAAACAAGTTAGAAAGGCACTCAAGATGATTGGTGTTATGGTGCTGTGTCTGTCTACAGAGTAGAATGGGGAGGTGTCCCTGTGCCATGCTGGGAACCCCATGTCACTGCAGCCGGTCTTATCTCTGCTATAGCAATGGGGACACCTTCTTAGTTCAGAGTTTTATCAAAATGTGCTTAAACCGATAGGAATGTGTCAGACAGGAAAATCCCTGAGAACTGCTGCATTTGAAGTGTGCGCGGCCTGAGACATGTCCTTGGAGAAGATTCTAGGGAAGCACAGAAGCAGCATGGCAGAAAACCAAGCGGACAGCAGTGCACTGATGCACCCGTGTGAAAAGTTTAAGAAGAGGCCCCTTCCCTCCTTCACAGAGGATAAACAATGGTGCCAGAGCAGCATGGTGAGTCCTGGACAGAGTTTACATTTCCAAGAATTAGATAAAGGCAGTGAAAAAAAGAAGAGGTGTGGTAATGGCTGAATTGTTGCTGTGAAAGTCACAAAGTCCTTACATTGTAATATAATTGAATCCCAACCTATGACTAAGTTAGTGTGCGCAATGAACTTAGTTTGCAAGTGCTCAATAAATGGTAGCTGTTTATATTATTACTAGTACTTTTAAAACTGAAATTAGCAGTGTTCTGTGACTCTCTCCAGCCAGTATTTATAATGCTAAGGCAGTTCCCTGCTCAATTTGATGGTCATTTCAGAGACAGTATCAGGGGACTTTGGAAACAAAGAAGGCAGCTCGGACAGAGATGGGCTTCAGAGGAGAAGGTGGCAAGGAAGGTGACAAAGAGCTTTTACAGAGTGCTTTTCCTATGTCCACTGTGCATAATGCACAATAGTGAAGCTATGGAAACAAGGTGTTCATCACAGATGAGTGGGTAAAGAAGTGGTATATGAAACCACAAGAAATAAGGAAATCCTGCCATTTGTGATAACATGGATGGGCCTGGAGGCATTAGGTTACGGGAAACACAAATATTGTATGTAGAATCTGAAAAAGCTGAACTTGTAACAACAGAGAACGGAGTGGTGGTACTAAGGGCTGGGGGGTGCGAGAATTGGGGTACAAACTTCTAATTGTAGGACAAATAAGTTCTGAGAATCCAATTTACAGCATGGCGATGGTCTATACTAATAAAAGGGGAATATGCTAATTAGGGTGGACGTTTTCCAGATGACCTTCTGGATGTCCTTCCAGACAAAGCCGCAGCTGCAAAGGGCTGAGGCACAGCTGTGAAGGGCCCAGGCTCAGGCTGGCAGTGGCAGCAGCAGCGGGGTAATGGGGGCAGCACCTTCCCCTGATCCGCCAGGTTGCCTCCTGCAGAGGGAGGCCAGACTGTAGCTTAGGCCAGGGCCGAGGCAGAGGTGGTTAAGGGTGATCAGGCAGGCAGGGGGGCAAGGTAGGGGTGATCAGGCAGGCAGGCAGAGGCAGTTAGCCCAAACTGGCAGTCGGACATCCCCCAAGGGGTCCCAGATTGGAGAGGGTGGAGGCCGGGTTAAGCCCTCCCCGCCCCCGCCCCCCCCCACGAATTTAATGCACCGGGCCTCTAGTTGTTAATAATACTGTATTATATACTTGAAAGTTGCTAGAAGTAATTCTTAAAAGTTCTCACCATAAAACCATGGCAATTATGTGATGTGATGGAGGTGTCAATTAACTCTACGGTGATCATCAGTTTGAAAAATATGTCTATAAAACCAACACATTGTATACCTTATACTTACACAATGTTACCTGGCAATTATATCTCAGTAGAGCTGGGGGAGGGAGGGAGACTACAAAGAGCTAGTGAAGAGACTAATGAATAAACCTGAAATGTGTACAATTGTACCTGTGGGTATTTATAGTCTTAAAATCTATTTTGAACCCTAGCCGGTTTGGGTCAGTGGCTAGAGTGTTGGCCTGCCGACTGAAGGGTCCCGGGTTTGATTTCAGTCAAGAGTGTGTACCTTAGTTGCAGGTTCCCCGGCCCTGATTGGGGGTGTGCAGGAGGCAACGAATCCATGTGTCTCTCTCACATCAATGTTTCTCTCTCTCTCTCCCCCTCCCTTCCACTCTCTCTAAAAATCAATGAAAAAATATCCTCAGCTGAGGATTAACAACAACAACAAAATCTATTTTGAGCTTATCTGTAATCTTAATTAATTACATCTTTTATTGCCAGATTAAGAAACAGGCTCCCTTCTCACTGAATTTGAAAACCTGACACTGGAAGTGCCTGTCCAAAAGGAGGCCATGGAGTGGCCAGGGACCACAGCCTGAAGGGGCAGTTTCA
>NW_005371843.1:1025889-1028159 GCF_000412655.1 Myotis brandtii | reverse complement strand
CCCACCCTTCCCTACCTTCCCTCTGAGGTTCAACAGTCTGTTCATGCTTCTATGTCTCTGGGTCTATTTTTGTTCATCAGTTTATTTGGTTCATTAAATTCCACACATGGGTGAGATCATGTGATACTTACCTTTCTCTGACTGGTTTATTTCACTTTAACTACATTTAGTTCATTTGGCTGCAATGTGTCAGCCAGAAACCAAGCTCAGCCTGGTTGGAAGGTTTTTAGACACTACAGAGCACAGCTCCTGTGCTCCAAGGAAACCCAAGCCAAACTTGTCTGATAGGATGGCTCAGGGCATGGCGCCCAGAAGAGTCCTGAATGTGGTCAGAGGGCAAGAATGCTCAGGCGGCCACTCCATCAGGAGAAACAGTGTCAGAACTCCCTGGTAACAAGGAATTCCCTGCCCATCTGGGCTTCTCTGTTTCTAAGCAGACAGACAATCCTATCACCAGCAGAGAGAAAGGCCCAGGTTGCTGAGGGAAGCAGGGAGTGGATCCATTCATTTCACCCCCGTGTGATCCCTGGTAAATGTGGCTGCAACCTCAGCTGCACTGAATACAACTAACGTTCTAGACTCACTGTGACACTTGGCAAGTCCTTTCATTTCTCCGAGCCTCTGCTTCCCTTTCCGGATAGCAGAAATGTAATAACTCCTACCTGCAGGGCTGCATCAAGGATAAAAAAGAACATGCTCTAGAATGTTCTGTGTGAGACCCAGAGTACCACACAGATAGGAATCAAAACCACCTATGACAAGCCACCTGTGTTGCTGTGCCTAAACTTGACCCACATATTAATATTTAATTGGCTAAACGCTGGGACAATTTTCTCACTGACAAGTCTTGTAACAAAGGTAATTTAAGAAGTAAGAATGTTATTTTCATAGAATTCCATAATACTTTCATTTGGAAGAAATGAGTATGATCATAAACGTGTTGCTGTTGTTTTCCTGACTGGGTCCCTTGTACAAAAAATACATTGTTTATCATGGCTCTAATTGGCTCCCTTGTTTCAGCCTGACAATCTCTTAAATCCATCCTTCACTCTCATGCCAGCCTGCTCCGGCTCAAAGACAAAGCTGAAGCTGACTCCTCTTCTTCCCAAAAGACTCAAATCCAATCAGTCAAGTCTTATGGATTTGGCGTCCTTAATATCTCTCAAATCCACCCATTTCTCTCCATTCCACCTGACATGTCTCAATATTAAGTCACCATCGCTTCCCTCTGGAAACTAACGATTGCTGATGGCTCAAAGCTATGTCCCTGGCTGGGCAGTGCCCTAGGCTACACAAAAAACCCTTCCTTGCTCCTGGTTAAAGTCCTTCTCAGAGATCCTGGGCCACCAAATAACCATGGCACAAATGTGCAAAGGCCTGGCCTCCTTGCCTCTTTGAGATCTCTCTAAAGGGTTATCTCAGCTCCAGAGCCTTGAGTAGGACAGACTAGGCCTCAGTCACAACCACATTCAGTACCTGCTCTCTCCCCACCCATTGCTGCCATCCTCACTTTCTTTCAGGTGTAGCTCCCAAGAGTGTTCCCCAATAAACCTCTGCACACGATGGATGATTCTCTGTCTTAGAGTCTATTTCTGGGGAGTCCAGTCTAAAGCACTCCCCACCACCCAATATAGTACCTGTCATATAATACCTGGCACGTAGTAGGTGCTCAGAATGTACTTGATATATGAACAAATGAATGGACAAATGCCTTTTACAGCCAACTCTCAAGAGCAGGAAAAACCTGTATTATGTGACCATTTCCAGTGTCCACCACAGGGCCTGACTACTTATTTGCTTAAATGGTTCTTCAAATGTTCTCCTGATAAGGGGGCAGTCTTCTGGAGGCAAAGGCCTCCTTTCTTTATTGACTAGGCTCAAAGTGATACAAGCTAAAAGCATGGAATGTATGTAATATTACTCTTCATAATAATCAAATGTACTGCTTTCAAAGGAAGAAAATGCTATATTGCAAATTACAAAGCAGTTAGAAAATACCTTGATTTTCATTAAAATTTAGAGGGACTGTGTTCTCCCTGTGAATTAAAATAACTCTAGGACAAGCTATGTGCTAATAGGACTTTTTAAAGTCAGAAAACTAGCAAAAAGATCTAACTTGCCAGGGTTGGGAGGCATGCCCACTGGAATGATGCTGTAAGATTTGGAGCACCAAGACCCTCTTTCTGCCTATACCAGTGGTCGGCAAACTGCGGCTCACAAGCCACATGCGGCTCTTTGGCCCCTTGAGTGTGGCTCTTCCACAAAAGACC
>NW_005371843.1:968419-1025838 GCF_000412655.1 Myotis brandtii | reverse complement strand
GCGCATGTACAGTGCGATTGAAACTTCATGGCCCATGCGCAGAAGTTGGTATTTTGTGGAAGAGCCACATTCAAGGGGCCAAAGAGCCGCATGTGGCTCACGAGCCGCAGTTTGCCGACCACTGGCCTATACCATTCTGCAGCTCTTTGGGTGATCAGAAGAAATCATCAACTGCCCGAATAAAAACCCCAGGATGCTATTTGGGACTCAGTGACTTGGACTTGGGGGAATGTCCTCAGGAGGGGGATTCAAATGGGCCCTGGGAGGAGCCAATAGGTAGGAGCTGGGGTTTTCCAGAACAAGAATGGGAACTTCAGTGGGGAAGTCTAGAAGATAAGGCTCACTGGGATAGAGGGCAAATCCAGGGGTAGGGAAGTCAAATTAAAACTAGATGCGCTCAACCCCCATCTACTGAAGGGCTGACTTCTTAGCAACACAGACACACACAGACACACACAGACACACACACACACACACACACACCTTTGGACCCTTAGGAAGGTATATTTAGTACTAGGGTGTAAATTTTTTCTTTTGAAACAGGCTTTATTTTTTAGAGAAGTTTTAGGCTCATAGAAAAATTGAGTAGAAGGTACAGAAAAGTCCATATACTCCCAGCCCCTACGCATGCATAGCCTCCGACATTATTAACCTCCCCTGTCAGAGTTGCACATTTGTTGCAACTAATGAACTTATACTGACACATCATTATCACCCACAACCCATAGTTTCCATTAGGGTTCACTCTTGGTGTGTTGTACATTCTATAAACTTGGACAAATGTATAATGACATGTATCCACCATTATAGTATTACTAGAGGCCTGGTGCACAAATTTGTGCACTGGTGGGGTCTGGCCAGCCCGCCCAGCTCAGGACCAATTGGGCAGAGCCAGCCAGGGGGAGGGGCTGCAGGCAGTTGGCAGGCTGGCCCCACCCCTGATAGGGGTAGGGGGTGAACGAAGGTGGGGCCAGCTGTGGGGAGGGGCCGCGGGCATTGGCTGGCCGGCCCCACCCCTCGCCGAACTCCCTGTTGAGGGAAAAATTTGCATACTAGCCTTTTATTATATAGGATAATATCATACAGAGTAGCTTATATGCCCTAGAAATCCTCTGTGGCTCAATTCCCTTTTAAAATCGCACAGTCTTTCTGTAAAGAGAATTATGTATATGTATGCATACACGAACAAACACATCTTGGTATTTTGTAGTGGTGACTCTGAATTCAGGAGGCTGAGGGTTAGACAGTAAAGGAGAAGCAGAGCAACAGCCTATCGAGAAATGGCTTTCTGTACTTTCGCATGTTCAAAGGGAGAAGTGCCAGGGGAGATGCACAGTTGTAAGACACAGCTTTCAAATGGACACCCTGAAACCTGTGCTTGCCCACACAAGCCAGAGAGGGAGAACTTCAGGAAGATTCACATGTACATTTGCATATGAGTCTTCAGGACATTCCATCAATACTGGAAACTACTCAACTTTTCAGACTGTATTCTCCAAAAACCATCCATTGATATGTACTAATATCTGTCTGTGGTCCTCCATGGAAGGACTGCTACACAGCCATTGAAGGGCTTGCATTTAACACTGGAAGGACATCACGAAAGAGGATATTCCTGGAGATTTATGTGATCATGGGAGATCATTTGGAGGTAAGAATGACTAGACTTGTTGAGATACTGCTAATGTTTCCATTCTAGTCCTTATCAGTGGCTAAGGAGTGAGAAGAGGGCAGTCAAGAGAGAAATTGTTAAGGAGGGACTGGTCTTGGTCACTAATTTCTATAAGAATGAGGAAGCAGGAAGAAGGAGGACTCACACAATCATAAACCTTTAGAGCAGGAAATGACCTTAAGGTCACCTCGTTTGGTGGTTTTTCAAACTTGCATTTCTCCTTAGGACCTTCATACCTCTAAGATGAGAATAGCAAGGCCAAAGATGGTAATTACTTAATTTCCATCCAGCCAGCTGGTATGTGGTGAGAGGCAGATTTCAAACTCAGGTCTGTACGCTTCCAGGGACCTTCAATTTGCCTCCAAAGGCAGAGTCAACAAAGCACACCGCACCTGTGAGTCAGCATCCTAAGGAACCAGGGCCATGGGGATGCTTCATGGTTACCTTTGTTCTTTTCCTGAGACCAGCCCAGGAGATGAGAATGGAGGACCCTAAAGGGTCCATGGGAGGGTAGGATTAGGGAGACAGAGACCACCTTAACAATAACACCCTGCATCACTGAAGACACCTAACGGATACCACCCCATCAGCCTTAAAAACAATGGGGCAAAATTCAGCTGACTATTTCCCCACCCCCATAAGATTTGCATTTCCTTGAATAAAACCAGACTGCACAGAAATACCTTTCACATGGCACATTTTTCCCTAACAGTTACCAGGGGCTGGAAAAGGCAAGGTGGGAGCAAAACCGGGACCTGTGCCCCGAGAATGGTTGCCTTATCTCACAAGGCACATCTTGGGTGCGCTGCATTCCTTCTCTCCCAGGTGCAATCTAAATCATGCCCTCTGTCCCCATTTTTCTTTCACTTCTTTGAGTTTGGCAGACATTAGGATTGAGCCCTAGATCATGCCTTCAGGTTTATGAGGACAGTAATCTGTCATCAGCACCTGCAGTGCCTTTTCTCGGGCACCGATGGCATGAATTCCCCTGACTCTCACTTTCTGACAAGTGATGGACCTCTCTCATCTCTAATCACGAAGGCTCAACTCCATCCTTTTCTTTTGTGACAACACAATATGTTGGGGTTTTTTTGTTTGGGTTTTTTTTTCTGGCTCTGGGAAAATAACAAAGCACAGAGTTTCCCCAAAGAGAAAAGGCTGCAGAGGTTTTATCCATATTACTCACCCGTCCTTGAAGATGAGAGGCACAAGGAGATGCTCCTTGGGGACCACACCTGATATCCATGTATCCAGCCTCTTGCTTTGACTTTGGTCAGCCACGCTTCAAAACTGCCTGTGGCAGAAACACGGTAATGTGGAAAATGAGAAAGGCAGCATAGTTTAGTGTTTAAGCACATGGGTAAACTTACCATATTTGATAGAATCTAAGCACATATTCTTTTTTTTAAATATATTTTTATTGATTTCAGAGAGGAAGGGAGGAGAGGGAGATAAAAATATCAATGATGAGAGAGAATCATTGATAGGCTGCCTCCTGCATGTCCCCTACTGGGGATTGAGCCCACAACCCGGGCATGTGCCCTGGACCAGAATCAAACCCAGGACCCTTCAATTCTCAAGCCAATGCTCTATTCACTGAGCCAAACCAGCTAGGGCCACATATTCTTTTTTTAAACTTTTCTTTGGAATGTAACACATCCACAAACATGACCAACTTCCACAAATCATGCATATACAGCTAAATATATATTCACAAGCATTATACATAGGTATAAATAGGATCAGCTCAAGAATCAGAATACCCCCAGATGCCATCACAGGGCTTCCTTCCAGCAGCTAATTAGGCCCCCTTTTCTCACCTCCTCTACACTAAGAGGAACCACTATTGTGACTTCCAATGATACAGATTAATTTTTTTCTGGCCTTTGAACTTTATATAAATAGGATTACACAATATGTACTTCTTTTTGTCTGGCTTGTTTTGTTCAACATTCTGCTTGTATGTGGTGGTAGGCAGCTGACCCCTAATGATCCCACCTTTGGTTCATTATGGCCTTGTCTAATCCTCTCCCCCTGAAAAAAGTGTATCTATTAGAAGATGGCAACATTGAGGGGGTGGCATTTCCATGATTAGGTTGTGACTTCCGTCTTGCTAGAAGACTCTATTGCCTTCTTAGCTTGCATGCTTTGATAAAGCAGGCTGCCATGTTGGAGATGCCCTTGTGGCAAAGTGCTGAGGGGGGGCTCTGGTCAATAGCCAGAAAGGAACTGAGTCCCTCCACCCAAGAACAGCCTGGGAGGAGCTGAAATCTGCCAACAGCTATGTGATCTTGAAAACAGATTTTGTCCCCATGAGCCTTCAGATGACTTCAGCCCAGCCAACGCCTTGATTATGGCCTGTAAAAGACCAGGAGGCAGAGGGCCTAGAGGAGCTGCGCCCAAATTTCTATCTCATAGACATTGAGAGAATAAATGGGTATTATTTTAAACCACTATATTTGGGGGCAATTTGTTACCAGCAATAGGTAACTAATGCATATGGTTCAACCGTGTTTTTTGTTGTTGTTGTTGTTTTAGGTTTTTCTGTTGTTTTTTAGAGAGAGAGAGAGAAAGAGAGAAAGAAATATCAATGATGAGAATCATTGATCAGCTGGGGATCGAGCCTGCAACTCGAGCATGTGCCCTTGACTGGAATTGAACCCAGGACCCTTCAGTCCACAGGCCAATGCTCTACCCACTGAGTCAAACCAGCTAGGGCTCAACCGTGTTGTTTTATTCATTCATTCTAATTTTATGTAGGGTTTGAAAAACCTTTTTTCTATAAAGGTCCAGATAGAAAATATTTTAGGTTTCGCAGACCAAAAAGCAAAATTAAGAATATTATGTGGGTACTTCTTTATAATTTTTATGGGTCACAAAATATTCATCTTTTGATTTTTTTGGTAACCATTTAAAAATATAAACACCATCCTTAGCTTATGAGGGGGTGGCTTATGAGCCATACAAAGATAAGCAGTGAGCGATATTTGGCCCCTAGGCCATAGTTTGCTGACCCCTGCTATAGAGGATGGTTTGGTTATACCACAATTTGATTATCCAATCTATTGTTGATGAATATTTGGGTTGTTTCCAGTTTGTACCTATTCAAATAATGTAGCCACAAACATTTCTGTATATGTCTTTTGGAAAATTGTATGCATATGTTTGATTGAAACTGCTAGATCACAGAATAAGCCAACATTCAGCTTAACATGCCAAATGGTTTTCCATAGTGGCTGTATCAGTTTGCACAGGATACATGAGTCCTTACTGGTCTACAATCTTGCCAAGAGTTGGTATTTTTTGTCTTTTTCTTTTGGCCATTCTACGGGAAATGTGTTCGTTGTTAAAGCTTCACAGGTGCTTCTAATATTTATCCAGAATTGAAAACCCCTGTTTAACTGCTGTTTATCCTTCAGTAGGTAAAAACACATAAAATTGCTCTGTTTATAGATTGTTTTAAAGTTAAATATTGGCTATTTCATATGGTTAAACAAATATTTCCTTCACATCTTACTTACGTTTACACTAAATGAAATTCAAACTGCATATTGGTTGAGAAAGCTCTTAAAAACTTCAGGTGAAATGATGTTTTTACACCCGACCTTAGCCTAAACGCTGAGAAGCAATGAAATGAGGTTTTTAAATTAAAAATTAATTTCAGCGATTTTCACATTTTAGTATCACCCAGATCCTCAAACGCTTGAGAGCAAACCAATGGTTTTTACCCTCGCTACAGAGTAGAATCACCTGTGGATTTTTAAAACTTAAGTGTCCCTACCCAAATCTCAAAAATATCTTCATTCTGTAAGACTAAGGTGGGGCTTAGGAAAGTGTGTTTGTAAAGGGCTAATGCGCAACATTGAGAACTCTTGATGTTGCCTCTCCTCCCATGACTTTCGATCTAAGGAAATGAATGCTTTGGTCATTTTGTATACTTGAGAAGAAAGACAGCACCTGGATTTCAGTTCCTTCTAGTATGGAGAGCTTGGTTGCATATGTGGTTGGAAAAAATGGCGCTGTCTCACTGAACAGGTCTCTGTTTACCAAAGCTGGAAGCCTTGGGTTTGATGTGCACACAGCTCTCCCGACTCAGAGTCAAAGTATCATTAATGGATGCACACAGGTCTTTTGAAAAGACCCAGACACAGCTATGCTACCTAATAAGAGGGCTAAACACATAGGTACTTAGAGGTAAAAAAAAAAAAAAAAGAAAGAAAAAAAAGAAAAAAGAAAGAAAAAATTATGACCAAGACAGAAAAGGAAAATTTGTCATGATAATGGGAAGAATCAGATCTTTGTACTTCCTTAGAGTTATTATTTAGTTTGTTCATTCTTTCTTGCTTCCTTTCTTTTCTTTCTTTCTTTTTTTTTTTTTTTTTTAAGTATATATAGGAGAGAGGACAGAAATGCTAGGGGCTGGGTGGAAATGAAGTGGTACCATGTACAGTTCCAAACTCAAGGCCTTTCAAAGGCTCACTGCAATCCTGGGTACATTTTATCCCGAAGACCATTCCCTCACCCTCTACCAAGCCATACGTGCATCTGTATTTCCACACGCAGGGGGAAAAAGTTTGCGAACTTCCACTCTGGAATTCTACGGCCCTCCACGTGACTCTCTCTTTCCTGTGTGTTCCAGGTACCCCAGCACCTGTCATTGGGGCACAGGTTCAGAAGTTGAGAGAACACTAATTCCGAGGCGCTGTTCATTATTAGGCCCCATCACCGACCACCGACAGGCCCCGGGCCAGGCAACTGGAAAGCTTCCTACCTTGGAAGCCAGACACGTTTCCCTCGCTGACATCCTCGGGTGGAATCCTGGTTCCCAGGTATTGCTCCTTAGGAATGATGCCTGGTTAGGAATTTTAGGCCACCCGCCACCCCTTTGCTAAGTGTTAGCCACCTGAACCACACTTGCCAGCATCCAGCCAAACCCCACACATCCCAGGGCGCAGAGGAACAAGTTTCAACAGCACCCTGTGCAATGGCTCTCTGACCCAGGCGATGAACCACAGCCCGCTGGTGGCTCTGCTGTCGTCATTAAGCGGGTGGCCTAGGAGGCCAGAAAACAAGCTCAGGAGATCACGCCACAAACCCTGCCTCCTTCCGCCTCCCACTCTACCCGCGCCAGGTGCTTAGTCCCTTCTAATTGAAGGGAGGATCTCAATCAGGTCTCTAAGTGCGGAACGAAATCCAGCTCAGGGCATGTTGGGAAATGTAGTTCCTACCACCTCCAGGGGGTTCCCCTGTCCGCTTACGAGACCCCCCAGAAGGGATTTCTTGGCGTGGATCAGCTGGAACCATAGCTGCAGTCCGAGTGTGGAGGGGAGGGCGCGCCCCGCCAAGGACTCGGAGTGTTTTCGCGGGTCGGAGCGAAGGGAGGGAACTACATTTCCCACGCGGCCTTGCGCGGATCTGGGAGCCGGCAGCCTGTCTGCGTGACCGCGGCAGGTTGGTCCTGGAGCAGATGAGCGCAGAATATTTAGGCGAAAGCGCACGGAGGGGGGTTGCACGGGGAAGGAGGAGTACCTCGGCCAAGAAAATTATGCATGCGTTAGGGAAGCTGTGAGAGAATGGCTGTGGAAGGTAAGGGACGCTTGGGCATTTTATGCCCCCTCTTAACCCGCGCACCCCAATACACACATCCCCGGTGAATCTTGGGGAACGTGGGGAGGAGAGGAAAGAGGGTGGTGGCGAGCCGGCCCTTTCCTCCTACACCTCTTGGCGCTCACCTGAGCCACGGAAGGCTAGTAGGCGCTTTATTCACTTGCTTTGGAAAGACACGTAGGTGCGCAGGACTTTACGCTTGCAGACGAAGTGTCCCTAATGTGAAACGATGTGCCGGAAATGGGGGGAAAGCCTGAGAGACAGGCAGGAGGTCTTAGCCCCGAGGTGCCCCTTTCGCGGTCCCCTCCCTCTGGGGCCGGCTAGCTGGGTGATCAGCGGGGCGGCCACTGGGCAGGGGATGCTCGCTTGCCCCCCACACCTTGGCGAGGACCCCGGCAAGGTGCGTCATCAAGAAGCATGCACTGCGATTGGGTCGAGGAATCCAGGGCCCCTCGTCGTCTGCACCGGGCAGGGGCAGCAGCAGATGTGCCCAAGGGAGTGGAGGTGCCCCTACACCTGTCTCTGTTGATACAACCCTCCCGGGATTTCAAAGTTTCCAGAAACGAAATGGAATCAGCCAGGGGTAAAAAGGAGAACCAACCTATTGGATTTGGGTGAACTCCACCCCCCAAAGACCACCTGCCTCTTTCCTGGTATAATTCTGAAGCCTTTGACTTTGCAGTTTGGGCTCAGCAGTCCTGCCTCCTTTAAACTTTCTGGTTGAAAGCAGGGACAGGCGGTTTGTGAGGGATCCCGTTTTCATTTCAGATTCTCTTAGCTCAGAACACAGGCTTTCTTGTGGAGGGCAGTTTCTGGGGGAAAATATGTAGACCAGGCATGGCTGTGATGTCAGATTAGAGGTCAAACTGATAAAATGGGGGGAAAAAAATCATGGGACTAAAGGGAGCCTAGTTCACGTACAGAATTGTGGTTCCTGAGTGTGGCTCAGGTCAGAGGAGAAGGGGTTGGGGCGGGAGGTAGGAAAAAGAGGGCATGCCTGCTAGTTGCATCAGGCTTCCTGCCAAGGGGAAATGAGCCTGTTCCTTGTAGACTGGAGGCAAGAAAGAACCATAAGGGCTTGCTTGCTTCCCTCTCTGCTCCCCACCCAGGTGAGAGAAATGAAGCTAATTTGACTCTTGCTCTTTATAATTACTTCACCTGAAGTAGCAACAACCCAGCTCCTGGGCTCAGCTCCCATGAATGCAGGAAACTACTGCCTTTGGGCTATCTCAGGTTCAGAGATCCCCAGCTGGCCACCTCTGGATATCTATCTATCCATATCTAATATATTTATTTCTATATTTGTTGTTTTTAATTATATATAACATATATGCCTTTGAAAAGAACAAACCACTAGCCAAAGTCTTTTCTAAGTTTTCTGTGCAAATGTAATAATAGGGTAAAGATCTGGCATTTTAAAAAATGTATTTTTTAAATTGATTTCAGAGAGGAAGGGAGAGGGAGAAAGAGATAGAAACATCAATGATGAGAGAGAATTATTGATCGGCTGCCTCCTGCATGACCCCCACTGGGGATCGAGCCCCCAACCTGGGCATGTGCCCTGACCAGGTATTGAACCATGACCTCCTGGTTCATAGGTCAACACTCAGCCACTGAGTCATGCTGGCCAGGCAAGATCTGGCTTTTTGCATGATAGAGTTGATGATAAGTGAGACATGACTTCAGATTAAACAAACTGACAAAAAAAACCCAACCAAACAGACAAAAAACCAACAAGGTAAAGTTCACCCTGAGCTTGGGGTCAAGGGTATGTTGACCTATGGACACCCCTCTACCTACCTCATTCCTCAGATGACATTATTGCCTCTTCTGTTCCCCACTTTTGTGTATCCCCAGTGAGGGACACTCCAACTGATTGCCAGTCCACAATGTGCTTGAAAGCCATTTCCTGCTCACTGGAATAAGTATAGAATTAGTCGTATTTCTTGTCTGATGGGTTATTATACCCACAAAAGCAAGGGCCTTGGAAGGAAATACACATGGGCTGCGGATAACTTATAAGGAAGATAAATCTAGTGACTTATTTGGTTAACCTGCCTTTCTAGTAAACAGGAGATCCTGAGTTTGAATCACAATGAGGTCTCCACTTGAAGAATGAAGTAGTTTAAACTTTGGCTACAAATATGATTCCTCTCTTCTCTGGTTTTGCAAAGGCAGTTTTCTCTGCCCAGACTGGGCCCTTCCTGGCTACTTTCATTTGGTCTTTCGACTCTCCTCTGGGAACCTGTCCCAGCCCTCCTTTTTGTCTGCCTTCCAGCACTCTGTCCTATCTATGGGAGGTGCCTTCTGCACTAAGCATCCCTACCCAACACCTGTGCTTACTTCTGTCCTAACTCTTACCATACTTAATCTCTCTCTCACTAGAATATGAGACTGTAACCTCTTGGGGATTGGAACCATGCTCTCTTTGACTTTATATTCCCAGCACAGTACCTGACCCATAATAGGTACTCAATAAATGCTCTTGGAATGCATGGGAATAAATGCACAGAGCTTTTGTAAATGACTCCATGGAGCATGGGACTTGCTTTGGATTCCAGAGTTTGAAGGTAGGGGGCACTTTTAAAGGATGTGCCCGTCTCTTTGGTCTTATGTCTTGATACTCAACCTTTTAGACTAGTGGTTCTCATCTGAGGGGGCATTGCCCTCCTCAGGGGTGTGTGGATATGTAGGGACTGCTGCTGGGGTTTGCTGTTGGTATTTTGTGTTCATGAGCCAGGGATGTTAACACTCCTTCAAGGCAAGGTCATCACATACAAAGTTCCCAGCCCAAGACCAACTAATGACCAGTGTCCACAAACTCATTGAGAAACACTGACTCAGAGAATAAGAAATTTTTCCAGAGGAACTGGAATCGGAAATATAATGTATGTTAATTAACACCTGAACTTTAATTTTTGCATCTGGAAAAAATAATAGGTACATTACTATGTACTTTCCAGAAAACTTGTGAGGAAAAGGCTTGTACGAGGGTGCCTGCAACATCGATTCTCAACAAATGTTATCTGAACTTCCTCCCATTCTTCATTCAAGACAACAACAAACCTATTTGGCACATGTTTTTTAATCCTAAATTCTCACTTATTCACACCAGTCTTTCTAATTACTAACAAATTAGAAGGTTCTTGGGGTATGTAACCTGTTTTTTAAAGTAAGCTTGAACTTGTAAAAGTGTTAATAGCAAGTAGGGAGCTCATTCATTTTGTTGAAGCTTGAGTTTAAGAGGAGAAAGAGGTGCCCTTTGTTGTTTGATGGATACCCTGATTTGTGTTTTCTTCTTTGAATTTATTGACAACAGCCTACTTCGCTGTTCCCTACCCTGACCAGTCAATGCCTTGTTGCACCTATGGGCATCTGGGCACCTTGGAGTTGTGCTTTCTAGCCATAGGACATGTGATGGTCTGCATTCAGATTGAGATTATCCTGGTATCCAATGTCTCTTAAAAAAACAACAACATTGTATTGTAATAAATTACCCCAAATAGCTGGAGAACTAGGACCACTAGAAAGAAGGTAGCATGCAGAAGTCACAAGGTGATTCACTGTCCGTGGATAGACGGTGTGTCCATTGAGGCATTGTTGAATAACAGAAGTGGGTTGCAGTATTATACAGGGAGAAAAAGAGTGGACTCATTAGGGACTGTGTTGTATTCATCTCATTACTCCAAGATTGGTGCCTGGCACTTAGAGGGCCGCAGTGGTTGTTTCATGAATGAAGTATAAACGCTCCTAAGTAAGAGAAGGGTTTTCCAGGCCCCTGTCCCCAATTTATCTCCTTGCTTCATCCACAGAGCTTCAAGTAAAGTGAAGCAGATGAACCTGTACATAGTGTTTCTATTCCAGATCTAATAGGATAGCCCCTCTTGCTGCCAGTAAGATAATTTCTAATATTCAGCATCCTCCGCCCCCCCCACTACGGAAAGATTGCAATCAGAAGGCTATGTGCTCTAAATGACATCTGTGTTAGGGAATCAGAATTTTCCATCTTAAAGTGAACAAATTGACATATTAAATGGTCTCTTGATGAGTCATTCAGTGCTCAGGTTCTACAGTTTTTCTCCTGTAAAAGAGTGAAAAAACTGCCCATTATCAAATATTGTTAAGATATGTAATGACAGCAGCTGGGAATAAGAGCAGATGAGAGAGACACTTGCAGCAGTTGGAAGCAGTTGGAAATGATGATTCTGGACCCTGCTTGAATTCAGAACTGAGTCACAGAGAGTGACAATAGGAGATAAAAATGTCATGTTTATTGGAAGGCCACATGGGTCATTTTTTCTGGCTTTGGGTTGAATGATAAAGTGGTACTAATATTGTACCTCAAGAGTGAAACTGCCCTCACAGAAGTGCCTGGCTGTGATACTGACAGCTGGACAGCAGAGAGAATGGGGCTCCCACAGCAGGCAGGGGGACCTCAAGGGAAGGAGGGAGGCCCCAGCCACCTGTGCTTCGTTGTCTTCTCCTGTTTTGAGCAAAGCCCATGAGGGAGTGGAGGGAGACCAGAAGTGTCATTCTCATGGCTCTCCCCTTGTAGGACACAGAAAGGAAGGAGGAAGATGGCACCCCTGTGTCTTTCTAACTACATTTCCTTGCTGGGAATTATTTGTTGGCACCTATTCTACCTAGTGGTGGTTTCTGAGGGCGGCACTGTGTCTTAGGCCTGGCCTATGGGAGACCCTGCATGAAGTTTGTTGAATGAATGAATGAATGAATGAATGGGTAGGATTATGGGTGCTTCTGATTTCCACAGAGCCCCCTTTCACCCCTACAGTAAATTCCCAACTGTGTTCATCTACAGAGTAGATGTTGTAAAAGCAGTGGGACTGTGGACAAGTTTCCCTAGCAGGTACTTATGGTGTTACTATTCAACTGACTACTACCCCATTTCACTTACACCAAGGTCTTTTTTACCCTCTTTCTAATTTTTACTTTGTTCCCTAGCCCCTAAGATCTGACCCTCCCTCACCAGCAGCGTCTATGAACCACTCTTTAGGGCTGGGATCCTCAAACTACGGCCCGCGGGCCACATGCAAATACAAATATTGTATTTGTTCCCGTTTTGTTTTTTTACTTCAAAATAAGATATGTGCAGTGTGCATAGGAATTTGTTCATAGTTTTTTTTTAAACTATAGTCCGGCCCTTGAATGAATGTTATTATTTCTTCAAGGTTCTTCACATACGTACACCTTAAGACAGGGGTCCTCAAACTACGGCCTGCGGGCCACATGCAAATACAAATATTATATTTGTTCCCGTTTTGTTTTTTTTACTTAAAAATAAGATATGTGCAGTGTGCATAGGAATTTGTTCATAGTTTTTTTTTCAAACTATAGTCCGGCCCTCCAACGGTCTGAGGGACAGTGAACTGGCCCCCTGTTTAAAAAGTTTGAGGACCCCTGCTTTAGGGCATGAGAGTGGTGGATAGAAGCTCATCGCTGACAATTCCTGCCTAGTGACTGAGCAGTGGGGCCTCCGACTTGCTGTGGTGGTGGTTCCTGCCACTCCCCTGTCTTCCTGGCTGGGGACCTCACAGCCAGTTCAGACAGGGCTTCAGGCTAACCCCACTGTTGCATTGCCCAGCCCAGCCCAGCCCAGCCCTTACTAATTCCTTTCAGTCCACCCTTCCTTTCTCATCCTTCTTGCCTTACTCATACACCAGAAGGAACAAGGGCTGGTGCTAATAGCGGGAGATTGTGTGGAACCTTTGCGGGTGTCGCTGTGGTCTGGAATGCTGAGTCACAGTGGGTGCGGTGGGGGACCTGTTACAGGAGGGGCTGCAGGGATATGAAGCTGGTACTTGAACTCTGAGGAGTGTCAGATGTGCATTTAATGAACCAGGAGAGAGGGGTGGGGTGGATTGCAAACTCTTCCACTGGTCTTTAGGCAGGTTTTGCGTTTTCTGTTGATAAGCAGTAAGAGTGTGCTGCCTGTGTGCAAGAAACTCTAGTAGACTGAGGCCAGATCTAATAAATAAGGGGCTTAGCCCACTCTGCCCCACCCCCACCCCCTTTGGTGAAGGAGACAGAGAAGCAGATTAGGCTGGATGATATAAGTGCTAAATAAAAGTCCAAGTGGCATAACGTGGGAGGTCTGAGAACAAATGGAGCATTGAGTTCTGGGCTGGATGGGGAAGCCTAACCAAGGCAGTAGCGTTTGAGTGAGCTTTCAGTAGGAGATTGATGGGGAAATGGGAAAGGGCATAACAGAGTGATGTATGTAGAATATGTTCTACCTCATGGATTTCCCCCCAAGTCCTGGTGTTATGGTGGCTTAGCCCTTTATGGGTAGGAGAGTGAATGAGGATGCTCCCAAGTCGTGTCTGGTACATTCCTTTTCCCACAGGCTCGATCCTCTGCTGGGCCAAATCGTCAGCACTCCCAGGCCTAGTTGGATCTTGCCTATAGTCCTCTGGAAAGCAGGGGAGCAAGCCAGGAAGCTTCTCTCCTGTAAATCAGGCCGATTCCTCCCCAGTTTTCTGAAGAGGAATGCAGCAGCTCTACCAGCTCAGAGCTGGCTCAGGAGAGCACACTTGGCTATATTTAGTCTGATTTTACTAAAGTGTGGGTGCAAGTAGCTGCCTGTACAGCTCCATTCCCCAATGAAGAGCACCGAGGGGCGGCAGCTGTCGGGTGACAGGGGCAGCCGCCTCACTGCCTCCAGCAGCCCTTTTCCAAGGGCACTGGGGCTGGGAGGAGCCAGCTGGCAAGCTCAGTTCCTTTGCTCTCCGGCTGCCCTTGCTGCTGTGGAAGGTGTTTGGTGATGTTCTGCCCAGAAAATCCCACGTCTTCAGTGATTTGACAGCTGTTAGTGGACTGGCCATGGGGTATGAGCCTCAGAGCTGCGGCTGACTTGGAGAGCTGGGGCCCAGAATGGGCTCAGGACAGCTCATGTTGCACTGTTGGGGGGGGGTGGGGGGCGGGTGTATACCACTCACAGTGCTGTCTTTAAATGTACAGGCTCTGCAGCCAGCCTGAGTGTGAACCCCATCTCTGCTAAGGACCTGCTGGGTGGGCCTAGGCCATTCACTCAACAGCTGGGAGACGCCTTTGCTCATCTATCAAATTGGAATGTTAATAATATTCATAGGCATGTTGAGAGGTTTATATTAGTGTCAATAAAGCTCTTAGGACCCCTTCTGGTAGTGGCTCAATAAACACTCAGTAAATGTTAGACAAGATGATGGTGATGCTGCTATCTGTCTCTCCTTGTCTTCCTGCCACACTTAAGAAAGTATCTAAGTCATTTTTATGGCCCCCTGGTGATGTAGCGTCTGGTATAATAATAGAAGATACTCAATGAAGGAATGTAGGCTCTCAGAGTTGGGATAAAACCAACAAAATGTACTTGTTAAACTATAAGGCATCCTTACGTTTAAATGTGTTACTTGAGTTATAAATTATCTAATTCCTGCAGTTATGAGGTAATAGGGGAAGTAAACGTATTTATAACGAGTATATACATGAGGACTTATCATTTAAATAATTTTTATGCTCCAAAAATTTACCTGCCCTATAACACCCACAATTTTGTAGGCCGGGCTCTCTTTGATAGTCTGATAATCACCCAACCATACAGTACAGTATGTATGTATATTGATTGCACAGAGAAAGGTTAGGTCTTTCAAAAGAGAAAAAATCCCATGGACTCTATGGAAGTGACATTGGAAAACAGGTGGAATCATACAGCTGTGACTCAATATCTGGCTGAGTTAAACCAGAAAACCATTAAAGAAGAGAAAATTGACATCAGATGCTGACTTGATAGGCACCAACAAAAAAAATGTTAAAACCAACTAAGAATTAAAAGAAGTCTTTGGTTAAAAGTGATACCCTGAAATATTTTTTGGGGGGCGGGGGAAATGATCTTTTCAAGTGGGCTATGGAAAGTCAAGTGTGAAATGACAAGTGTCTTGTCCTGTTGACATAAATATTATTGCAGAAGTTATATAATTTTTAAGAATTGATTTTTATATGTTTTTATTGATTTCAGAGAGAGAAAGGGAGAGGGAGAGCAAGGTAGAAACATCAATGATGAGAGAGAATCATTGATCAGCTGTCTCCTCTCCCCCCGCCCTCTTACTGGGGATCAAGCCCCCAATCCAGGCATGTGCCCTGACCAGGAATCAAACCTTCACCTGGTTCATGGGTGGATGCTCAACCACTGAGCCACAACCGCAGGGCTAAAAAAATGGATTTTTGTTAAGAATGAACACACAATTAACTAAATTTGGTCAAATAGGAGATAATGTAAATTCAGTTTCTCTTCTCAAGATAAAATATTATTCAACCTATTGTACTATTAATTTTGAAACTTGAATTCCTATTTCAAATATCCCCTCTCTATTCTGTATTAGTATTTAACATTTCCTTTAATTTGGTATAATTTACATACTATAAAATGTACCATTTGTGGTTGCATTTTGACAAACATATACAATGTATGCAGTCTCCTAACCACCATACAATCAAATTAAATTCCTACACCCCAAAACGTTTCCTTGTGCCACTTCACTATACCCTCACTCCCTGACAATCACTGCTTTGAATTCTGACCCTATACTTTTGCCTTTTCCAGAATGTCACATAAATGATATCATATATTATGTTGTCATTTGAGTCTGGCTTCTTTCACTTTAGTGTAATGCATGTAAGATTCATCCACATCCTTGCAGGTATCAGTAGCTGAGTCCTCTTAATTACTCTGTTTTATTTCATTGAATGGATGTACCACAGTTTATCCATTCAGGAAGTACATTTGGATTATTTCCAGTTCTTGGTAATTGTGAATAAACCACTATAAGTAGGTGCATAAAGGTTTATTTATCTTGTATAAATAGCTAGGGTGAGATTCTTGAATCATATACCGTGTTTTTAACTTTTTAAGAAATGGCCCGCCAGCCTTCTAGAGTTACTGTGTCTCACTCGTATTTCCCTCGATGTGGATTTTTTTCCTCCGTATTAATCATCTGACCTCACAAAAATGAGAGAATGACATTAATGGGGACTGTGCAGGCAGTCGGGTGGGATGAGAAGGAAACTCCTTTGCAGAAGTGGGTTTCTTGAGCTGCATTATAGATGAGCAGTGTAGCTATAGCACACACACACACTGGTGTCAGGCTTTCACGCTGGGATATAAGCCTGAAATACCACCTGTTTTGCCTCCAGGAGAAAGCTGTTACATTCCCTTCTCTAATAAAAAAAAAAACAAAAAACCAAAAAAAAACACCAGAATTTGTCATCAAGTTCTGGATATTAATTTTTTGTGTTTGTGGTGGTGGTAGAAAAACAGGTAAGGAAAGCAGCCCAGATGGGGGAAGGGCTTACCTTGGCAGAAAATTAGGCAAGAACATGAAGGCAGGAAGAGGGAGACCATGTCTGAGAGGCCACTAAGGGTGAGTTAGAGGGGGGAGTGGCGCGGACCTTGACCTGCCCTTGAAAGGAATTGCTTTTGCCTGCCCCGGAGATTTATGGACTTTCTTTAGCAAAGCCTGAAAGGTTAGTTGATTCCATCTCTAGTGTGATTTAAATTTGGAGGCTGGCAGGGGCCAGGTTTGTTTGCTGCCCAGTGCGGTTCTGACTTGGGATTTGGTGTTTCATCAGCTGTCCTCGTAAACAGTGGGAGAAGTGCTCTGTTCATAGGCAAGACCCATTGTTAGCCACAAATCGGGTATAGGGCCTGACAGCAGAATCTGCTATTGCTTCCAAATGCAAAGGACAGGCTTGGTTGGGGATACAATTTGGGTGCAAACACACTAGGATTTCCAGGATTTTCCATGGTCTGTGGAACCAGGGGATAGAACATTGGAATTTGGAATTGCTACCGAATTCCTAGATACATGGTTGCCTTCACTGTAAAATGTTGAGTTCAGGGTTTGTTGCCTTTTTTAAAATTTTTATTTATTTTTGAGGAGGAGGCGCCTGTATATTATATGGAGGTGAAACTATGATATCAACCAGGTTTCCCTACATGTACTTTACAGGTGACTTTGTGTGGAGTTTCGTATTGCCTCCTTGATGACCAGTGGTTTATAGGTGGAGAGAGCAACCAGTAGCCCAGAAGTGGAAGTGAGAACCTGGCTTTGCTGAGTCATCATTGAGTCATCGCCCTGTCTCCCCTTCCCTCTTTGAGAGGAGCAGCAGATGTGTGTCAGGATTTTCAGATGCCCGAACTCTTGCTTCCTGTTTCTTTTCTGCTCTCTGGGAAACTTAGCTTTTTAACATTGTGGTTGTTTACTAAACATTTCTGCCTGGGAAAACCATAGGGCTGACATTTGATGTTAAAGTCCTCTAGGAAACTTATGCGGCTATTGCGTTTACTTCCTGTAGCTTAGAAGTGGAATATTCTTCACTTTCCATTCACAAATAATGTATTGAGAAGCTGTGTGCCAGGCTCTAGTAGAGTTTGATTTACTGTCCTGCAATAGGGTGGGTCAGCTTAGGAAGAACAGGTGTGGAGACGGATCTGCATAGATCTTAGTTCCTGAATGATGAGATTGCCCTGGGCCCTAGATAACATCTGTATCCCTACTCCCTCCCCTTGGTTGGGTTGTTTTGTTTTCTTGTAAATCAGAAACATGTGCAATTAGTCACTCTTTTTTTCTGTTCAGGGTTGCCACAAACCTTTAATATATATATACCTATAAAAAAACAAAGTATCTGTGAGGCACAATGAAACCAAGGACAATAAACCGAGGTTTGCCTGTACCTCTCTTATCTATGACCTTAGTCATTCTTAATAAAATCTCAGCGAATCCCTGAAAAAGGGGTTTAATCTAAGATCACAAAAAGAACCTGAAGGTTTCGTGAGATCCTTGACCCCTTTACAACTGTATGCACGACTTGTATATGGGCATTATGTGTATTCTTTATGAGGGAAAGGCCTAGGCTTTCATTCTATTCTGATGGAGGCTAAGGATGAATCAGATGAATTCCATGGGAACATGCATTTGACTTTTTTATTGTCCGAAACATCCCCAGTGCCTGTAACCCTCTCTGAAACACAGAAAGCACTCAACTGTTGGTTGAATAGACAAGAGAACTAATGTTATTTTGTGCCTATGCTCAGCCAGCCTCTTGATGTCCAATCTGTAAACATGAGTTTTCATAAGGCAGTAGATAAGTGGTCCCCCCCTCTCCTCAATCATTGAAAGACTTTAGGTCCAGAGAAGGTAAGACATTTCCCCAAGGCCACACAGCTAATTTGTGGTGCAGCTGGGCTTTGTTGCCAACTTGGCCATATTCCAGAGCCCTTGCCTTTTCACTGTTGTGTGTTGCTTTCTGGTATTGGTTTTGTTCCAGTCGTGTCGTTTGGTTCTGGTTTACTATGTCTTTAGGAAACTTTGGTAATTTAAGAAAAAAAATTATAATAAAACATTGTTCTTCAATAGGGAAAGTTCTTTTAGGTTTTTGGATCAAATCTCTCATAAGGCATAGATCTCAATATTGGCTCTCTACAGTTTTGCTTCTCTCTTTGTCAGGAGTCCCAGGTCTTTGGGTTTTTGTTCTTGCTCCTGTTGTGTCATGCTGTCTTCTATGTTCATTGTTTGCCCAGCACAAATGAGTGTGCATTTCTATTTATATGGTAATAAGTTTTCATTGTGCACCTGCTATAAGATAACAGCTGTGAACAGCATGGAGAGATGTAAAAGAATCTAAGGCTATGAACCCTCCCCTCAGGAGGCTTACCATTGAGTCAGATTCCAGGCTCTGGTTGTAAATGTAACCCAGTAAAAAAGGTATGGACTCCGGCAGGGTAGGCTGTGTAGGGGTTTCATCAGGGTAGTTGCCAGGCCCCCAGAAATGGCCTTCCCGCTGAGATAATACAGGAAAGAAAAAGAACAGGGAGAAGCAGATGTGAGAAACACTTCATAGGGGGGTAAAATATAGGATTTGGGGTTGTTTAAATTCTAGGGTATGGTAGACACAGAATTGCTCCCAACTCTGCAGCAGCTCTCCACTGCCAATAAAATCATGTCCAAGCTCTCTAGCATGGGTCATAGGGGAACTATGTCAGAATGGACTGTGTCAGCATCGCAGGATGCACAGCCAGCCAGCAAGGCGTGTGCTGGGAAATGCCCATGGGTCTGGCAAGTAGTAAAGGCATTTTGATGAGATGGGGAAGCAAATCCATATTAGAGTAGTTCAAAGACTAAATGGGTAACCAGGACACTACTCCTGAAGTAAATGTATAGAAATGGAAAGAAGGAACTAGATAGAAGTGGAAAGAAGGGAGAAATAGTTGGAGGAAGAGAGAGATCAAGGTCAAAAGAGTTTTATACATGACAAGAAATTGGAAGAAGGAAGACAAAGGGCCTTGCCTAGATGGGAAACAAGTTCAAAGAAGCTCATATAGGAAATACATGAGAGTGTTTATAGACTGTGTGAGTTGACCTGGTAGAGAGGGAGATTTTAAAGACAAAGGATAGGAGGGGTGACTGTTAGAACAGGACCATCAAGAGTTTAGACATATTACCTCTTGGAGAAAGTGCTGTTCTTTTTGGAAGGGATGAGTGGTGCAGATAAGAAGTGTTGTTAACTGTAACATAAACACATAACTAAAAATAGTAATGCCTGGACTATGTGCTAGGTGCTGTTCTTACTGCTTATCTATTAGCTCATTCTTCTTTACATCAATCCTACCAGGTAGGCCCATTAGCATCCCTTATAAATAACAAAAGGGGCACAGTGAGGTTAGTAACTTGGCTGTGGTCACTCAGCTAGTAAGAGGCAGAGCTGGAATTGGATATAAATAAAAGGCACCCATCCAATTTCCTAGTTAGGACACTTTGGGGAATACTGGATTAAGACATCAACTTCAGAATTTTCTTTAAAAATTAGACTATTAAAAGATGACCTACTATTATACTATTATATCAATTATATCTCAAATAATTTTTAAGGATGACCCATAAGAACACGTGGGTCCTTGACAATTTCTTGTGTATTCATTTATTTTGTAATAACTGAGTTAAGGTGAGACAGGGATGAAATAGGAGGACCTCCAATTATTAAATGTTGGGGGAGGGTATAATTTTCGGAACATCAGTCATTTTCTAGAGAGATTAGGCCTTGGTGGGTGCTTGTGTGTGGAGCAGGGGTTGGGTGCATAGGTCAACCAGCAGGTACCACGAGGGAAATCTGACCCTACAGCCTGGGTTCGGGGTTTCAGGAAACCAACAGCAAATAGGGCTGATGTCAAAAAGGAAAGGTGAAACAGATGCTGAAAATAAACTTGGGCGACTTAACCATTTTGCCAAGGCAAGAGCATGCTTCCCACTCTCTTCTCCTATCTCCTGCCCCCATCCTGCTTTTGAAGGCCTTAAGAATTAGGTTTCCAGGATGCTGAGGCATTGTCCCGAGTCTCATAGTGAGAGAGAGTGATCTTCTCTGGCTGATGCACGGTCTGTTGCTTGCTAAGTGCCTCTCTACCACCCCAGGAAGCTCCTGCCTCCCTCTGACCTGCTTTGCTTGGCCAGGGTTTCTTAATTGAAACTCAGTAGCTGGTAGCTTTGGCACCCGCATGTTTGCTGGGGCTCACCCCAAGGCCATCATCGTTGAAATCACACCGCCCTGGCTTTCCACAGCGCTGTGCTTTCCAAAGTACAGCTTCTCATTGGAGCCACGGCTGATTCAGCTGGAACAGGTGCCCTTGTCCCCATTTCATAAATAAGGATGTGAAGGCTCCTTTGCCCGAGGTCACGTAACTCATTAGTGGCCAAGCTTAGTTTGAGAACTTGAGTCTTTTTATTACAGCATCTGTCATTGCTGCTATGATTGGGAAAAATGGCACAGTGCCTTCTTAAAGGGGTTTGCAAATGGAATGTCCTAAATGGGATCAAGAATTTTTCTTAGATATCGGATGAAAGGGGCCAGAGTGGGCCTGTGGCTATGTAGATTTCTGGCGGTGCCTAATCCTTGGCTCAAGTAACAAGAGATTAAGTTTCCTTTTTTTTCTTCTCCCCATATTTTCTTGATTCTCCATCACTCTATCTTCCAAGTAGCTATATTAAAGTAATATTTAAAAACATATTTTTCTGGGTATGAAAATCCTTTATTATTCATCATAGGAAGAAAAGATGACAACACAAATAAGAAACTAATAACAACAGCAAACATTTATTAAGCATTGAACTAATACTAGCAAATGCTGTACTGTTTGTTGATAGCAATGAGTGTTCTGATGGGTTGGGGTTCAGGCCATACTAATAATTGTTTATTTTGAATATTCTATCTGTTCACGATAATCTGGTGAAACAGTTATTAATATTATGGTGAAACCGTTATTAATATTTTGTCCATTTCCTCCATGAAAAAAATTAAGGCTGAAAGAGATTCTATCTTCAAGGTCACCAGTGGTTTTGGGTAACTTTTCTGAGGCCACTCAACAAAACAAGTTAGGAGTGAAGCCTGTGTATGTATGTACAGTATGGTTAAAATCATCACTATTTGCCAGGAAGTATGATAAGCACTTTATAAACTTAAAATTTATATTTTATTTTTATTGAAGTTATGCATGAGCATACTTTTAAAATTAGGCATCTTTAAAACGCTGCTTAATAATATTTTACTGTTCTTTGCTTAGTGTCCAATAAACTTATCACTAATTTTAACCCAAGACTTCTCAGTTAAATCTCCTCCCAGAAATTCAAACATTAGGTATTCTGTGATTTTCTTTCAATTGAAGAAATTTTCCCAAAAGAATTTTGACTTGTTTCAAATAGGTCTAGTTGTTCTCTAGACTTGCTTTAGGGCTGTTGTGTTTATGTTTTCTTTCAACTGTTCTTGGGTGCCTTTCTTGGTGTGAGATCCCCTTTTCCAGGATCCTGAGTATTCCTCTCACTTTCTTTTAACCTTGGTTTTGATGGAGCTCATCTTCCAGTTATCTGCAGAGAAAAGGCACATGCATAACTATATCTGAAAAAGTATATCTTCTACCCTTGTACTTAATAATTTGAGTAGATTTTCAAACGTTGGAAATTATCTTGTCACAGTTTTGAAGTCTCTACTGAAACGGGAAAATTGAACTGGAACATGGTGTTCCTCTGGGCAGGATGGTTCCTGGATTCTTGTCCGGAGGAGTTGAAGAATGAAACCACGGACGAAAGGGGGTATAGGAAAAGGTGGAAATTTATTGAGAAACAAGCACGGACTCCCACGTGGGAAGGGGGAAGAGTCCCACTAAGTCACTTTTCTCCACAGTTTATAAAGGCTGCAGTTTTTTGTGCCTTGATATCCCTTCTGATTGGTCACTATCCCCTCTTGATATGGTCACTAAAGCAACTTCAGAGCTCAGACCTCTGAAGGTTCCCCCCTCCTTCTCCCTTATTGTTTTCCTATTCCCTTTGGGCATTCCTCTTCTCTCTCTAAATGAGGGGCTTCCTTCCCTTTTTTCTGTAAATGTATACCTTCTGCAGCTCCCAGCTCCCTTATTCTATGGAAATATACCTTCTGCTGCTTCCAACTCCCTTATTCTATGGAAATGTACCTCTGCTATTCCCAGCTCCTTTATTCTATGGAAATGTACCCTTTGCAGCTCTGTAGCCCTGTGCTTTTTCCTTGGGCCCCTTAATTCCTAATATTTCCTAAACCTGCCTATTTCACCCCTAAAAACTTCTTTCACTACTATGTTCAAGTTTCCAGTCTTATTTTTGAGAAATCCGAAGCCCTTCTGATTCTTTATCTTTTGTATGAAATATACGTTAAAAAAATTTAATCTTCTTCCCATCCCTAGTGTTGAGAGATGTAATGAGACTATGCTTGGTGTGAGTCTATTTTTATCCATTGTATTGTGTATTTAGTGGTCTTTCCAAATAAAAGTGGTCTTTCAATATGTACATTCATTTCTGGGAATTTTTATTGAATTATTTATTTGATTTTATCCAATTTGCTCTGTTCTTTATTTCAATAACTGCTATTTTTGAAATGATAAATTTCCCAGACTGGCTCTTATTTTTGAAGTGTATGTTTCCTTATGTCTCATGCTGGTTCTTTTTGTTCTGTTTTCTGGTAGATTAATTTTGTCGTTCAAGCTTCTATGGCACTTTATAATTCCTATTATTTTTAAAAAGATTTTTTTCTTTCTGAAGTTTTTATAGCACCTGATCTTATGTTGTGGATGTAATCTTAACATACTTCATTGAGGATATTAATGCTAACTTTTTTATTTTTAAATAAAGTTTACTTTGCTCTCCATATTTCTTTCTTCCTTCTCCCCGCCCCCAATTTGTTTATTTTGGTTTCCTTTTATGTTATATAACCTTAAATGTTTGTGTATAATAGGCCCTCTGCTCATATTTGAGTAGCCTATTTTAAAAAAAAAATGGAAAGCTGTCTATGTTTGAAGGGGACCAGTTAATCATGGTTTTCATTGTAAGATGAAACTAACTGGGTATTTTTAGGACAAGAAGAGGTATCTTCTCCTGGCAGAATGTTTAGGTCTTTTTTTATTGGGTTGGTTAATTACTGAGAGAAGACCCAATATTTAAACTCCAATGTCTGATTCCATAGTATGTTCCCTTATCCACTCATTTTATTAACTTCAGATAAGGTTCTAGGTCTGGGTATATTTTATTGTATTATTCCTAAGAAAGTTAGCAATCTCAATGTAGATATTCTAGAAATTCTCATTTCTGAAGATGATTCTTTTAACCAGAAATTTCCCTTCACTACAGTTATTTTTTCAAATGTATTTGAGTGCCCAGAAGAACAGCTGGTGCATAGTAGGTGCTTGGGAAATAATTGTTGAATGAATTCATATTTTGCTTAGTGTGTCAGGCTTTCTGAACAATATGTAAGAGGGCGGATAAAAAGCCCAAGTTCCCTAACTCCCATTGTAGTGCGGAGTGTATGTGCTCTGATTTGACAAAGGCAGCCATGCAAACCAGAATAGATTCAACACAGGAAGAGAGGTTTCCTATTTATGGAACTTCTTGGGGCAAGGGTATATTTCTTTATATTTGAGATTGGAAGTTATTATTGAGGTGGCATTGACCATAAGTTGGCCGGAAAAGGGCAAGTGTGAGAGGTCTGGCTGAGGTACAGAACTGGTCCTTTTAGGGACTTGCGCGTACTTGTGTGTTCAGATGAGGCATTTTTGGATCTCGATGTAAGCATACGTTCTGCTAACTGCTTCCTGGAGACTTTCCCACCTGCTCCTTTCTGCTGGCGGTGTCTTTTCAAACTTAGAATGGAGACATGTCCCCAAGGGTCATGCACAGCTGCCCTCTTTCCATCCCAACTAGCTTTTCTCCTCACTTCCCCTCTGTGTCTACCCATTATTGGAGTGGGAATGGGGGTCAGAGCTGGACAATGCTGAGCTGGCCTTTTTGGAAATGCCAACTGTGAAACCAAAAGGACTCAGCTGTTGGCACAGCCGCTGCTCTGTGGTATTGCCTTTGTCCTCTATTTTGACATCTGGGCTCCCAATTTCAGGGAGAGGTCAGTGGGGTCAAGATTTCCTGAAAGAAACAGGAAGAGAGCAAGTCCACAACACAGGGAATTCTCTCCTAATGAGCATAAGGCAACCATTTTTTTTAAAGATAATTAATTATCCAGAAAAACTTGAACTTAGGATACTCATTCAGCCAACCATGGTGGGTTTATTTGTTAGGAAATGAGAAAAAAAAGGGTGCAGTACTGGAAAATAAGATAATAGTGAGGAGGGTATGGTGTCTGGAAATCCTTGAAGAAAAGTCATTCACTGGGCATGAAGGAAAAAATAATTTATCCAGCCACAAAGCTATATCAGCTATTTATACCTGAAAGCATACTTCATTGTAAATGTAAAGATCTTTAAAATTTTTTACATAATTTTCTGGTAATATTTACATAGTGCATTCTGTTAACATCCTAAAGCAAGATACATTTTTAAAATGCAATATAGTAACATTTTTCTTTTAAATTAACCTTAAAACATAGTCATAATTACATGCTTGGTATATATGTCCTCTGGAAAGTAGAAAAGAAAAAAATGTCCATGGATTTACCTTCGAAAGCCACTGTTAGTGCTTGGCATATTTTCTTCTAGCCTTTTTCTCTTTGTATGGCTTTTGGTTTTGCATAACAGTCAAAAGGCATTTTGCTTGCCTGTTAGTGAGATTTATTTATTTATTTTTTGTCTTCAATTGGGGTTGACTGTGGTTACATTCTGATAATGCATGTCTGTGATTTATTCTTTTCATGAGACTGAGTAAGCCGTGATTTAGATTTAGTTCTTGGCTTGAATAAATTCTCTGTGTGCTTTTCACATAAAACGTTATTCAGATTAGAAAGTGAATAATCCTTAGAGCAAAGAAATAATGATGTATGTTTCATGGCCACTTAAAAAATATCAGATCTAAAAAAAAAATCAGAGCACAAAAATGGCTTGGGGAAATGTGTATAACACTGATAAGACTTTAAGGTCCCTGCAACGGGAGACGGTCTCTCAGTGGTCCTAGGACACGTGATAGATGTCTAGTGATATTTATTAAATACTCAATAATTAATATTACATGTAATGTGGTGGTCTCAAGGCAGAGAGAGGAAAAATCTTTTTATCTAGAGGTATTGAAGAAAGGGATGCCATGACCCCAGAGGGAGAAACTTAGGTTTTGTTTGTGCTGCTAACTAGTCACCACCTCAGAGGCTCCTGCCTTCAATATCATGACCAATGAAATGAGGCTGTTGAACTATGTAATTGTAATGAGTTCTTATCCTCCTCTGATATTCAGTTGACTCAATGAATTGTTGATTCTGGGACCAAACACTTGTGAACAAAAAGATCCAAAAGCCTAGCAGCTACCTTGACTCTTTATTTCCTTCCTGCTGCCTTTCTAGTCAGTGACCAAGTTTGACCTACTTGACTATCTAGATTAGGAATTGGCAACCAGCCACCTCTTTTCTTAAAGTTTTATTGGAACACAGTTATGTTCATTAGTTTATTCTCGCTTTTGTGCTACAGTGGAAGAGTTGGGTAGTTTTGATACCGTATAGTTTTCAAAGTTTAAATATTTATCATCCAGCCCTTTATAGAAAAAGATGGTCAAACTCTGATCTAAATTATTTGGAAACTCATCTCTTAGTCTCACTACCTTTGTTCTAACTTAGGCCTTCATCTCTTCTCCCTTGCACAAACCAAAAGCCTCTAAACTTAGTTTTTCTGACTCCAGTTTTGAGCTTCGCAAATGTACTCTGTACGGAAACAGTGTAATTTTTTTTTAAATATGCTTTTATTTGCTTTTTTTTTCTTTTTAGAGAGAGAGAGGGAGAGAGAAGGAGAGACAGAAACATCCTTGAGAAGGTAACATTGATCAGCTGCCTCCCGCACACCCCCTTACTGGGGATGGAGCCCACAATCTGGACATATGCCCTGACTAGGAATTGAATTGGCAGGCTCTTGGTGCATGGGACGATGCTCAACCAACTGAGCCACACCAGCTGGGTGAAACAGTATAATTTTTTAAAAGATGTTGAAACACTAGTTGGCTTGCTTAAAATCCTTCAGGGCACCTGTTGAACTCAGGATAAGACCCACATTCCTTACTTAACCCACATGGTTTGAAAACCACTGCACCTGACACACCTGAAGACCCTCCTGGTCATAAAAGACAGGCTTTTGTTTGACATGACATATGCTGTATGAACTGCAAGTCTCAAAAAACCCAATCCCTCTCAAGTGGACTTTAGTACAAAGAGATTACATGCTAGCTCACCTAACTGAGAAACACAGGTGTTGATCTAGCTCTTGGAAAGGTGTGATTCAGGTTCCTAATTGTCACCTGGACTCCATTTCTTTCTGTTGGTTCTTCTTCTGCTGCATTAGCCTTATTCAAACAGAGGCATTTGTCTGTGGCGACTGCTATAGCATTTACTACTTCATATCTTTCTGTGTAGCCCACTGGCAGGAGATAGAACAAATCTTGTTTTCAGTAATTCTCAGAGTGAAGAAGGTCCTCTGATTGGACAGCATTGGTCATGTGATCAAGGGTAATGGAATGTGCTGATTGGCTTAAGGCCAGCTCACACACTTAAGCCCTGGATTTGGGATGAGATCCCACCTGAGCAATTAGGACTGGGAACAGGGGAGGGATTATCCTCAAGCTAATATTGGGCTTTTGTGGAAACAGGGTGAATGGACATGGCCTGGACAAAATAGCCAAGATTCACTGAGAGTATCATGAGTGGGAGCTTTTGACAGTCAGATGCAGTAGCAGTTGCCATCAGTACCTGGGGAAGCCAGCAGTCAGTATCACAAGGTTTGGGGATTGTGGTTGCTTCACTGGGTGGTTCTTAATTCTGGCTGATCATTAGAAGTACCTTATGCCTGGCTTCTTTGGGGACCAACTAACTTGGTTTGCCAGGTCTGAGTGACTTTACAAATTCTCCAGGTGATTCTAATGTACAGCCAATATGCTGGTCTTGACTTTATTTACTAGTTCTGTGGAATGGGAACAGTCCTCTTCATCCAGCAGAATATTGGGAGAAATAAATGAAGTGATGTATGTAAGGAATACAGCCTACTTAGGTGCTCAAATAAATGGTAGTTTCTTATTAGTGGTTCTTAACTGTACAGGGATATTATATTAGATGCCTTGGGCTGCCATCACAAAGTACCACAGACTGGATGACTGAACCAACAGAAATTTATTTTCTCAGTATTTTGGAGGCTAGAAGCCCAAGATTAAGGTGTTGGCAGATTTGGTTTCTCCTAGGCTGGGAGATTGTCTTTTTTCTGTGCATACACATCCCAGCTGTCTCTTCCTCTTTTCATAAGGACACCAATCATATTGGACTAGGGCCCACCCTTATTGGCTTCATTTAACTTTACCTATTGAAAGGCCCTATCTCCAAATATAATCATGTTGGGGATTAAGACTTCAACATATGAATTTGGGAGGCATAATTTAGTTCATAATAGATATGGATTCTTTGGTTCTCTGATGAAAATTAGGATTCTTTTCTTTTAAAAATATATTTTTATTGATTTCAGAGAGGGAGAGAGAGAGAGAGAAACATCAATGATGAGAGAGAGAGAAACATCAATGATGAGAGAGAATCATTGATCGGCTGCCTCCTGCATGCCTCCCCACTAGGGAGCGAGCCATACCAGCCAGGGGAAAATTAGGATTCTTTATCCAGAAAAACGTAGACACATACAAATTAAACCATGTACACAGGGATAAGACTTTGCAGATCCTTATTAAACAGGTACATCTGAAACAGAGGAAAACATACCAGAGAGAAGGATGTGTCTAAAAGAAGAGGAAATTCCATTCTCCTTCGTTTATTCAGGTGTTTAACAATTATTCCCCGAGTGCTGCCAATGTGCCAGGCACTGTGCTGCAGTTACTAGTATAACAATGAACAACTCAGGCAAGACCCCTCCCTCTCATGACTTACAGTTTTTGTCAGAGGAGATAGACAGTAAACACATGTGCCATTCAAAGATGAGCATACCAAGTACCATGAAGAGAATTAAAACAGAATGGTGGGATGTTGTTTGCCTGGAAAGTTAGTTAGATTATGTGTTCAGGAATGTCCCCACTGAGGAGATGTTTAAGTGAAGGCTTGAATAAGAAGGAAGCAGCCATGCAGATGGGGGCAGAGGGTTTGTGGCTGATGAAATGCCTGTTACTCTCTGGTTTATTTTAGAATCCGCTGGCAGAGCCACCTCCTCTCACACCAGCTGCTTTCCAGATTCAGTGTTGCTGCCTACAGAGTAAGACTTTAGGGTCTGCTCTGAGCCAGGCATGGTTACTGTGGACTGCTCCCCTAGCTGTGCATCTTTCTTTCATCCTGTCTCTGAAGTGCTTGGACATATATTCAGAGGAATAAGACCTATCAATTCCAACATATGTTCTCTCACTTTTCTTTGACATGACCAGAGTTTAGTCACTGTTGTCCTTTAGCCTGAATTAGAATAAGCATTGTGGGGGGAGAAGTCAGCATTGATGGTGTGATAAAGGCATAAGCAGTAATTGTATCATAGTACATGCTTCTATGCTAGTAGGCTGCACCTCTAAAGGATCACAGACACCAAACAGCATCTGAGTAGAATGGAGAGGACTTCCCCTAGAAGCTTCATCCTAAAGGTCTCCTATGTCCTTAGGAAAAAGAGCAAAATCCTGCCATGGCCTACATGTTCCTGTGGGTCTGACATATGGCACACTGTCCGGTTCTCTCCACCTCCCTGCCAAGAGAGGCTCATCTTGGCTCTAGACTTTGGGTTGGGGTCATTTTTGCTTTGTGTATCTCATTCTGGGGTCCAGGTTGAAGGGGCAGCAGCCGCTGGGCATGCTCTTTCCCTGGTTACTACAAGTGCATGAGAGACCAAACCAAACTGTAAACACACATTTAACTCCTCAGTTCACATCTTGTCCACTCATATCCACTGGCCAAATTCACTCACATGGCCAAGGCCAACGTCATTGTATAGGGGCACACACTGTGCTCCAAGGGGAGGGGAGTGACTAGTATTTATCAAACAGTAATTTGATTCACCCTAGCGTCTAAATTGCTTAGAATAGTGTCCATACAGGTCTGCCCAAGTTATCTATATATATAAAAGCCTAAGTGACTGAACAACTGGTCAACCAGTTGCTATGACTTGCACTGACCACCAGGGGACAGATGCTCAATGCATAGGATTGGGCTCTCTCCTGTCAGGATCAGGCCTTTGGGGATCGGGCTCTCTCCTGTCTGGATCAGCCCTGTGGGGATCAGGCCAAAACCAGCTATCCAACAACCCCAAGGGGTCCCGGATTGTGAGAGGGTGCAGGCCATGTTGAGGGACCCCACTGGTGCACGAATCTGTACACCAAGCCACTAATCCTATATAATAAAGAGATACTATGCAAATTGATCATCACTCCAACACACAAGATGGCCACCCCCATGTGGGCACAAGATGGCCAGCAGGGGAGGGCAGTTGTGGGCAATCAGGCATAGGATTGGGCTCTCTCCTGTCAGGATCAGGCCTTTGGGGATCGGGCTCTCTCCTGTCTGGATCAGCCCTGTGGGGATCAGGCCAAAACCAGCTATCCAACAACCCCCAAGGGGTCCCGGATTGTGAGAGGGTGCAGGCCATGTTGAGGGACCCCACTGGTGCACGAATCTGTACACCAAGCCACTAATCCTTTATAATAAAGAGATACTATGCAAATTGGTCATTACTCCAACACACAAGGTGGCCACCCCCATGTGAGCACAAGATGGCCAGCAGGGGAGGGCAGTTGTGGGCAATCAGGCCAGCAGGAGAGGGTAGTTGGGAGGGACCAGGCCGGCAGGGAAGGGCAGTTGGGGGCAATTGCGCTGGCAGGGGAGTGATTAGGGGGTGATCAGGCTCCAGGCAGGCGAGCAGTTGGAAGCCAGCAGTCCTGGATTGTGAGAGGGATGTCCGACTGCCTTTGTAGGCCCAATCCCGGTGGGACATCCTTGAGGGGTCCCAGATTGGAGAGGGTGCAGGCTGGGCTGAGGGACACCCCCCCATGCACGAATTTTGTGCACTGGGCCTCTAGTAGACAATAATATACTTTTTTTTTTTTTTTACAGAGGGGAAGGGGGAGGGATAGAGAGTTAGAAACATCAATGAGAGAGAACCATCGATCAGCTGCCTCCTGCACAACCCCACTGGGGATGCTCCCGCAGTCAGCTGCCTCCTGCACACCCCCCACTGGGGATGCTCCCACAACCAAGTTACATGCCCTTGACTTGAATCAAACCCGGGACCCTTCAGTCTGCAGGCTGACGCTCCATCCACTGAGCCAAACCGGTCAGGGCAATAATGTACTTTTAACAGTCTTACTATAGAGAAGGGAAAAAGAAGGGAGTGGTTTGTTAATAAGTGAATAACAAGAGTTGGGGAGGATTATTAGAAAGGGCAAGATTTGAGCATGTTAATAGACTAATGGGAGGAGCAAGAGGGCTGGTCGAAGATGGAGGGCAAATCTTGAGGTTTCAGCTGAAATTTGGAAACTAGAGTGGTACCATCTTCCTCATGGCTATTGCTATCAGTGGCCAAGGAAGCAAGACTGATAGACTTTCTCTGATCTGAGCTTTATGTACTTGATTTTCCCCCTTTCTCCCTAATCTTAAGGATACATTTAGATGGTAACAGTTGGTGTTTACAGTGCTTTAATGGCTGTCATATTGAGAACTGACTAGAAGCATCTTTAGAAATAATTTATAACACCATAAAATGAATTGCCAATCTTTCAGAGTGTATTTTTTAGAGTTGTTTTTGTTTTTGTATACCAGCCAAGAAGATCCAGAACAGTGAAGAAACTGGTAAAATATTTTAGAAGCATCGTCTGATTTGAAAAGCTAAGTAGGAATATAAACCCTCTCTAAAATACGTAATCACACACTCTGCAATTTGCTTGTGGTTGTTTCTTTAGTTGGCTCTTAGGACCCTGTGTGTGTGTGTGATTCAGATGTCCACAGGGTGCCTGCCTGCCCACCAGCGCTCAGCTGTAGGACTCATAGGTGGGATCATAAGGGCTATGGAATATGTGTTGGCTTGTCATTATTTGGCCCCTGTTATGGGCCCAGTATTTAAAGGGACACAGGCAGTGATGTTGATCATTAACTACAATAATATGATTTTATTGGGTGCCTAATTTTGTGGTGGTGACTTGATGAACTGATAATGTGCTGCCCTATGTAGTGCAGATAAATGCTTTGGGAGTTCAGATTAAGGAAGCTAGGTATGTATTGTAATAGAGGAGAAGGTTTCTTAATGAGACTTAAATTGAATCTTGAAGGATGCTCACATATCACCAGATGGTTATTGTCATTATGTGTTTATCCATGTTACTGAGACACAACACTGGCTGTTTCCCCCTGCTTGAAACATTTATTGACTTTCCAACTGTTTAGTGGAAAAAAAAATCCAAATTTCTTATCCTAATACCCCAAGCCCCACACACTCATTATAATCTGCTCCCAGATTATCTTTCTCTCATTTCCATGATTTTTTTCTTGTGCTTTAAATTCCAAATGATTTGCTCTTCCTTGTAATTTCTCCAAACTTTCTTCATCTGTACCTTCTTTTAAATTGGTCCCTTTGCTTGGACACCTACCCCTGAAATATAAGTGCAAACCTGGTCTGACTTCTTCAAAACCTATTTGAAATGCCAGGTTTCTATCTTGCCTGATGTATATGTAGGGGTGTGTGTGTGTGTGTGTGTGTGTGTGTGTGTGTGTGTGGCTTGGAAGTTATCATTTACTTGTTCAGTTTTTGGAACTTCTCATCATTATTTGCTCTGTAGCTCTTATTTCCCCCATCTCTTACCCTCATATCATCTGCAGATAATTATTGGCCTGCTTATTTTGGGTCAGTAGCATGGAAGTTCTGCTCGAACCTTGAGCTTTCATAGGCAAGTAATTTTTTTAAACTGGGGATCCTTAGTTTCTATAACTTTTATTTTGCTAACATTAAAACTCATGTGCATAGATACATACACTCACCATATCTTATCCAATTTGATAAAAGATAGGCAGTTAACATAAAAATTCCAGGAAGGACAAAATCAAAATAACATATGGCCAATGGAAAACTCACAAGGCTGTTTTTTCCATCTAGCTGAGGACCAGTGAAATTTTCATCACACGTCTCAGTTCTGGGCAGACATTTGGGAGCCACTATTTTGGTAGACGGCGAGCTTTGCCAGAGCCGACTTGTCTCTGACTCTCACTTGATCTCTCTCTCCCTCAGAGATCGATAACCTGGGGTCTCCCAAAGCTTATAACAGAAAACAAACTGATTTGTGGCACAGACGCAGCCAGGTTGGGAGATAAATTATTCCAAGATCTGAAAGTTGTCTAAAATAACTAAGCAGGAAAGCTCTTGCTGAAACGTGTATGAAAGTCGGACCTAGACACGTTACAAGGGCTGTTTATTCCCAAAGAGCAAACTTGTTAGAAAATCCCTAATTATGATATTGCATTTAATTTTTCTTCTTATCTCTAAAAAGTAGATATGGTTATTTAGATCACTAAAACCAATTAAATGAATTTAGAAAAGCAAATAATTTCTGATGTTAAATTATTGCTTTTTCTTCTTTTTCAAGTAACATGTATTGGGAAGAAAGAATGATTTTTCAAATTGGTGCCATCCAGTAGATCTTTCGGGGATGATGGAAATGTCTCCAGTCATCTGCACTGCCAGTGGGGTAGTCACGGCCTCGTGTGGCTGTTGAGCCATTGAAATGTGGCTGGTGTGACTGAGGAACTAAATTTCCAATTATATTTAAATATCATAAATTTAAAACACAATAGCCAGGTGTGTCTTTTTGGCTCCCACATTGGACAGTGTGGCTTCACAAACGTGACCAAGGTGCACTCAGGAGTATTGACCTGCAATCTGGGATGCCAACTTGGATGGCATCTGATCAGTTTTCTTAGTAAATTTGGGAAATTTTAAAAGGACCACTTTTTTTCTCATTAAGGAATCTTTAGCAAGTTATATACCTATCAATGGCTCCATTGAATTTTGAGCTATTTTTTGTCCGTAAATTAAGTTATATTTCCTCCATTACATTATAACACTTCTTTTAGAGAATGTGACCTTTGATTTATATATACACACATATATATATTGCATATCATATATATTTCTGAAGATCAAGTGAAACAAGGAATGGGGTGTGTTAAACTTGAATGTTCCTTTAGTCTGAGGAGCATTTACTATGAATAGAGAGAGTGAGCAAATGAAAATGCCCACTAAGATGACCTTGCTTTGTGCACGGATGCACGTGCACGCACACACACACACACACACACACACACACACACACAGAGAGAGAAAGGGAACACACATTCATCAAGTCAAACCAGAACCTATCAAGCCTTTCTCATGTTTCTGTGACTTGACAGATAACTTACGTTTTTGCTGAAATAGTATTCTTTCTCCCTTAGTTGACAGGATACCCCTTTCAAGAGAATGTTAAGCTTCTCATTTTTTCTCAGATGCCTTTATCTGACCCTTTATCCCCTCCACTTTCCCTAACCACCCTGACCAGTCACCTCTTGCTTTTTTTTAGTGGAGCTGTCTGTGCCTGTGCATTTCAAGGGTCAAGGTGTTTGCTTTTGAAGAAATCAGTGTCATTAAGATGATATGAACAAGAACCAAGGAAGAAATACCTCTAGCTATGGTTACCATTTGTTGAGCACTTAATTAGTGCCAGGCATTGACAAAGCACTTCAAATATATTTTCATTGGTTTCTTCTGAAGCTTTATTTTAAAAAGTGATGATTATCCCAATTTTATAGGTAAGACAACCCTAACCTAAAGCTAAGTAATGTGCCCGATGCTACACTGCTAGTCGGTGGTAGACCCAGATTTGTTAACTCCAAAGCCCATGATTTAGAGGGGGAAATTGTATTCCCTGGAGTAGCTTGGTGTGGTGGGAACAACATGGAACATGAGGTGAAACAGCTCTTGTTTACATTTCCTCCTTATGATGGCCTTTAACAAGTTGCTTAGCATCTCTAAGTCTTTCCCTCCTTCTAATATCGAATTCCCTCCTTCTAATATCTAATACCATAGTGATAGAGGATGAAGAGGCCTCCACAAGTGTTAGTTCTGTACTTCCTCCTCCCCTCCTGAAATACCAGGTTGTAATATGTCAAGTCATTCTAAACAGAGTCAGGTTTGTTTTATTTGCTGGTTTCACAAATAACAAAAATACAGTCAGTAACGAGTATGTTACAAGGGGCAGGCACTTGCTTTTATCTTTATTTTTAACTTCATTCTTCAGTTCTCACCAAGGTTGTTTATATAACTGTAAAGCTATTCTTTTCTCCTCTGGCTTTATTTATTTTTATTTTTATTTTTTTCAAATTGTTGCTTATTTTTTTAAATTTTGTTTTATTGCTTAAAGCATTACAAAGAGTATTACATATGTCTCCTCCCCCCCCCCTTAACATTCCCCTGGCCTCCCCTACTCCCCCAGTGTCTTGCATTTTAATTGAGCCCCTAGAGAGTGCTGACTGTGAAAGTCTGTGGGCCACACTTTAAATTATAAGGTTCTAGGCATTTAATACTGTAGTTTGACAGTCTGTTCGATGCTGCTCTGCCTCTGTATCTATTTTTGTTCATCAGTTTATAATGGTCTTTATTATCCATAAATGAGTGAGATCATGTGGTATTTTTCTTTCATTGACTGGCTTATTTCGGCTTTATTTATTTTTAATATTTTTACTGAATTTCACTTTAATTTGCCCTCCTCACTGGGATTGCCACTTGGCATTTTTCAAGTCTGTACTTGTCCTTAAAAACTACATGGCTACTCTTCCTGTAGCGGCCTGAGGTGACCTCTCAAAATGGGTCGCTCGTCACTTGACCCAGAAAAACCCACAGAATTATGCAAGTCAAGAGGTTCAAATCTTCTTGTTCACTTTAAGAACACTTGTGAAACCGCCCAGGCCATCAAGGGTATGCATATCCGAAAAGCCACCGAGCTTCTGAAGGATGTCACTTTACAGAAGCAGTGTGTGCCATTCCGTTGTTACAATGGTAGAGTCGGTAGGTGTGCCCAGGCTAAAGCGAGGTGCTGGTCACAGGGTCAGTGGCTCAAAACGAGTGCTGAGTTTTTGCTGCACCAGCTTAAAAATGCAGAGAAGAGTGCTGAACTTAAGGGTTTAGACATCGATTCTCTGGTTATTGAGCAGAGCTCACGGGTAGATTAACCCATAGTGAACTGTCCTTGACGCATGGAGATGATCTTACTGAAAAAGAGCAGATTGTTCCTAAATCAGAGAGGAGCTTGCACAGGAAAAAAAAAAGATATCCCAAAAGAAAGAGAAGAAACAAAAACTTTTGGCCCAGGAGTAAATCCAGCATAAAATAAATGCCAATAAAATAAATTACATGGCTACAATTTTGTTTAACATTTTTTAAAATTGCCCTAGCTGGTTTGACTCAATGGATAGAGCATTGGCCCATGGGCTGAAGGATTCAATTCTGGTCAAGAGCACATACCTCAATTGCAGGCTTATTCCCTGGCCCTGGTTGGGGTGTGTGCAAAAGGCAACCAATTGATGTGTCTCTCTCACATCATTGTTTCTCTCTGTCTCTCTCGTTACCTTCCACTCTCTAAAAATCAATGGAAAAATATCCTCGAGTGAGGCTTAACAAAAAAATTTTAAATTGATGCCAATTATTCCTCCATTATCACGGAGGAGGGCAATAGGATAAAATGGAAGATTGATGTTCATGAAACAGGTGCTGTCAGGTATTTTTATGTGCTATCTTTATCAACACAATAAAAAAGTGAGGATTAATAATGTATTATTAGTATCCCCATTTTATGGAAAAGAGGTGATATTGTCCATGCATAAGTACACTCAGCAGGAAAGGGGTAGAGCTTGGACTTGAATTGCTGTGTCGTTGCCTCTTGGGTGGGGGAGAGGGAAGTGGATGAAAACACGTCATTCAAGAATCACTCATAAACTCTTTCTAAAAGTAATGGAAGCATATCTAGTATCTCTATTTAATTGTTTTTGTTACATTTTTAAATTATTTTCTACAGAATGGAAAGCACATATTTCAAGTGTTCAGTTCATTGAGGTTTGATACTTGACAGTATTGTATAACCAAAGCAAGATGTGGAGTATTTCCATTTCCAAGAAAGTTTCCCTTACCCTTTCCTTTATCTCTTCCATTATGCTGTTGAGCCATCCACTGAGCTTTTTATTTCACTTATTGTATTTTTCAGTTACTGTATTTGTTTTAGTTCTAACATTTCCATTTGGTTCTTCTTTGTCTTCTATTTCTTTGGTGAGACTTTCTATTTCTTGGCTGAGGTTTTCTTTTTAAAAAAAAACTCCTGTCAGTTGTAATTGCTTTTTTATTATGACTGCTATAAATCCTTTGTCAGATAATTCTGTCTCCTCTGACATCTTGGTGTTGCCATTTATTGATTACCTTTGCTCATTCCATTTGAGATCCTCCCGGTTCTTCATTATGAGTGATTTTTAAATTAAAATTTAGATATTTCATGTCACAAATCTCTGGACCTTTAATCTTCAGTTTTCACTGGCTTGGCTTTCTTTAACACCACTCTAGCCCAATGGAGTTAGAAATCCAGGTGCCCCGCTCTGCCTCAGTTGGTACCTGGGCGGAGGGGCCTGTTATCACTTGGTGATGGAGAAAGTCATCAGGTTCCTCTGACACCACCTCAGGACGGAGGAAGTCCTGTCTCCATGCATTACCTCAGCTGACACTGCAGGGATGAACAGGTGGCCTTATTAACCAGATGACAGAGGTAAAAATCTCCTTATGCGGCCTTCTGTGACAACCAGCTCCTAGGGAGTCTCAAGGTCCTTATCGCCTAGAGAGGGTAGAAGTCTAGGCTTTCCACTCAGCCTTCACTCAGTGGTTGGGTCATATTCTTTTTTGTGATGTTTGAGCAGAGCGGTTTTTGTCTAAACTTTATCTAGCCAGGCTGCCCTTCTCATGGTCCTTTGGCTAGAGAGGGCAGGCTTTTGTTGGCTTGTTTCTGTTCTGTGCCCTGTGGCATTTCTAGATTGTGGGCTGTGTCAGCTCCAAGCCTAGAATAGATGAGGCAAAAAGAAAGCCCAAGGAATTTACCACCATATTATTCCTTGGCTTCCAAGCTCTCTTGATGTCTTCCTTCTTTTACCTTTCAAAGTCATTTTTGTGTTATGTATAATGTCCAGCATTTTTATTTGTCCTCAGTAAGGTAAATTAAGAAGAGCATGTCTATTAATTTCTCAGAAGCATTGAAGAGGTACTACTTTATATTTAAAAATAAAGGCTATACAAAAACTTAGAGTAGATCACCTATAGTAAGTAAAGGAAAATATTGTTCTATAAAATCTCCAATTCATATACATAGATATAGATGTTTGGGGGCACTGGTTCACAATGGAATCTGGTTCAGATAGTATCATAGTTAAAAATGACTTAAGGTCACCTGTGTAGTTCACTTATGTGACACCTGAATCCTGTCTAAAATTTCATAGAAACTCTAAATATATCCACTTTCGTATTCTCTTCATGAATGTTTGTGTGCCTTAGGGAGAACCTTTCCCCAACTCTCCTGAGGTTGCAGTAGGTAAGTTCAGCATTATTTTACTTTCTGCTATACTTAGATTATCTAGTCCAGATATCATGGGCAGGAAGGGTGAGTATCAGCTGTAGTGATTACTCTTAAGCAGACTTTGGGGAATGAGGAGCTCTGATAGCAAACTGTGACAAAGATAAAATTGTCTCTGTAAACACCAGACCAGAGTGAGTGTGCTTCACGTGGCACAGAAATGCAGTGTTGTGACACAGATGCACGTGGTCTGAACATCTGGCTGGGACAGTCATCCAGGCCCAGCTCCAGTGCCCACACAATGGTCGTCAGGACTGCCATCTGGTAAACGGGTGAGGATGATAGATGTGCTATTTTGGGGTCCAACTCTTCACATTCATGTATTTCTTCCCGTCTTCTCATTGGCATTTGAATCCAATTAAATAGAGTAACTCATCTCCATTAATGAAACCCATATTTGGAGAAAGACTTAAGGGTATATTTTATATGAGAGAGGTATACAACATGGGCTAGGAATTTTATCTCTAGCTAGAAGCAAGACATACCCATGAAACTGTAAACAGTGTATCTCAGTTCTAATAGCTAATAATGGGATTGGAATATATGTATTTCTAAGGGCATTCATTCATTTAATAACATTTATTGGGTGCTGAGTATGTACAACTGTTGAGTCGTTGCGGGCACACGGACACACAGGACCATCTGCTCAGCAGAAAGCAGTCAGGTAAATCAGTTTCAGGACAGCTCTACGGTTCTGTGATTTAACATGTTCTTGGTGAATTACACAATTAGATTGGAAGCAACTTTTAGTTGCCCTTTTGAAAAAGAGATGTACATGCTCATAAGAAGGAAATGGCAGTGAGTAGGACTGAATCAGGCTCTTTTCAACATACTTCAGCCCATTCTGTAAGCAGTGACTGAGCACCTACTGTAGGTTAGTCACTTGGCTAGAGGCTGGGTTTGTAAAGCTTAGTCAGAAGTAGTCACTTGCTTCAGGGGGTTCCCAGCCATAAACTAGGCAGACATGTTTGTAAATATTTGCAGTACATGGTACACACACACACACACACACACACAGGACATATCTTCTAGTAAGAAAAAGGTGATTGTCAACATTGCTTAGGAGGCAATAATGGGTGCAAAATCAGTTAAAGCTCCATAGTAGAAAGGAGAGAGCCTTTGCTATTTCCTGAAAAGTTATCCACAAAAATAGGAAAATGTATATTCTGTACAAAGATGAATTCTGGCGAAGCAGAGAAGCACAGAACATCTCAGGAGCTGCGAGCAGTTTCTGTGTGATGGTGGAAGCCTCAGTGCAGGGCCCAGCGCAGCCTCCAGACCGGTAGGAGTGTTTGCACCCTGTCTCTGTGTGTAGAGAAGCTCAGGATAAAGGGGCCTTCAACTTGAATGAGGCTCCATCTCTTGTTTCACTGCAGGGAGAGTGGGGTGTGGGTGGGGATCAAAAGGACTTCACGGGAAGCTGGGTGACTTCTTGGCAAATAAGAGACACTCATTCCCCCGAATGGATGCAGCAACACCAGCACATCTTATTTCTCTTCTCACATCATCTTGAGGAGACAAAATGAGGCCTGGAACTCCGGGATAGTCTGTGACCTAAGGCATGTGAGAATGGGATCCCTGCGAGGTCCGGGTCAGGTCCAGGAGGGCCAGGCTCCCTTCCAGCAGTTGAAGATGCTCTCTGCCCAGCAGGCTGGGACTGGTTGTGAGAACACGCCCTTCCCGGGGAAATTTTAAAGGACTCTGTTGAGCTGTCATTATTACCATTTTTTTTAACAAGTTCTTACTGAAAATCACAGTGAGATTATCGATAAACTCTCAAAACTTGAAACAAAGAAAATATCTTTGGAACTTCTCTTCTCACTTATGGAGGCTGTAGAGGGATGAAATGCATGGGTGTAGAGTTTTTATTTAGTTATTGTATTTTATTGTAGAATAAACATAACATAAAATTGACTATTTTAACCATGTTTAAGTGTGGGATTCAGTGGCATTGAGCACATTCACACTGTTGGATCACTCCTGTCCATCTCCAGAACTTTTTCATCATCCCAAACAGGGCCACTGCACTAAGCAATATGCCCCCATCTCGCTCTCCTCCAGCCCCTGGTCACCACTGATTTGCCTTCTGTCTCCATGAATGTGGCCAGTCTAAGTATTTCATATAAGTAGGATCATACAATATATTTGTCCTTTTGTGCCCGGCTTATTTTACTTAGTGTAATGTCTATAAGGTTCAGCATGTGTCAGACCTTCATTCCTTTTTAAGACAGAATAATATTCCACTGGATGTACCATCTTTTTTTTATCCAAGTATATGTCGATGGACATTTGGGGTTATTTCCACCTTTTGGCTTATTATGAATAATGCCTATGAACATGGGTGTGCAAATATCTCTTTGAGTCTCTCCTTTCAATTCTTTTGTTGAGTGGCTGGGTCAAATGGTAAATTCTAGGTTTAACTTTTTAAAAAAAATTTTTGTATTGATTTTTAAAGAGAGAGGAAGGAAGAGGGATAGAAATATTGATGAGGAAAGAAATCATTGATTGGCTACCTCCTGCACACCCCCTTACTGGGGATTGAGCCCACAACCCAGGCATGTGCCTCGATAGGGAATTGAACTCTGACCTCTTGGTTCCTGGGTCAGTGCTCAACCACTGAGCAACACTGGCCAGGCTAGGTATAACTTTTTGAGGGATCACCGGACACTTTTCCGCAGCAGTTGCACCATTTTTATGTTCACACCTGCAATGCATAAGGTTGGAATTTCACACATGAAAAAGAGTTGGTGCCTTCAAATGGCAGCTCAAAACAATGCTAAAACATGTGCATTTGCAGTGAAACATTTTCCTGTTAAATGTAAAAGCAATATTTAAGAAGTCTGTTTTGGTTTTCAGCTCTTCATTTTGAAGTGCTCAGTATCAGCAGCATCGACATTAGAGTGACTGCACTTTAGGTAGAGACAGCAAGCAGCTTGGAGTGTCTGTTCAATAAAGATAAAGACATGAGACTGTTCGGGAAGATCAGGGGAACATGAAGAGGGTCTCTAAGCCGACTTGTGAGCTGCAGGGGCCCTTAAATGGAGTAAATAACTTTATTGAAAACAAGAGGGATATTGATGAAGACGGAAAAGAGAAAACCAACTGGGGCACCTTTTACATGATGTGCAAAGAAAAGGCAGTCGCAGCTTGCAAGAGGGCATTTGAAAGTTGCTTGATATATAAATATTAGGGACATGAAATTTCAGGGAAAACAAAGCAAAGGCTGTCAGAAATGGTTTTAAATAAACAAAAGCAAGCACAGAAACCTAAATCAACTCCTAGGTTTGCAGGTTAGGCAGGAACAGCTATGGAGGATTAAAATATTTGTGTGAGGAAGGTGGCTACGTGTGTAGAAAATCAAAATACCGCATTCTGCCTCATGTTTATAGATTCCTTACATTTTGAATGCTAGGTATTTACTAGCAGGGAATAGTTTCCCTCAGACTTAAAGGCATGGTTGTGAGGAAAAAAAGAGGAGATGGCTGGTTCATTCAGCAGCTGAACAAATGTTTCTTAGATGTCTACTATGTGCCAGGTTCTGGACGGAGGGGTGGCGGTCACGGAGATGAATGAGACCTGGAGCCTATGTGGAGGAACTTGCAGTTGTGGTGGGCAGGGCAGACAGATCAACTAGGTAGACATCCTCAATACAGCCAGGAGGTCAAGCTCCAGGATACTGTGTGCATGGAGGCCTGGGGCTTCTCACTCTGGGAGCCAGTGACCCCTAGAAGAAGCGGTCTGACCTGACACATGGGCTGAGGAGGAGCTAGCCTCCCAAAGAAGGAAGTGGGATTCAGGGGGAGTAGAACTCTTTCTAGGAGGAAGGACCTGCTTGAGCAAAGGTGAAGGATGTATTAGGATCTGATTTGGTGGGGAAGTGATGGGGAGGGAGGACAGGAGGTCCTAGAAGCTGCCAGCAACTCAGTGGTATTGCTAAGCCATGAATCGCAAGACAGGAAGAAGTCAGGGATCAGGCCAGAGAGAAAGATTTATTTTTCTTTTCCTCATTAATGCTTAAATCCATCCCACATCAATCCCCCACCTCCCCCCATGAGCACACCATTTTTAAGTAATCACAATTTTAGTTTTATAGGTGATGGAGTGTTCAGTGTAAGTAGGCTGTTCTTTGGAGTTGGGGAAGCTTGTGCTCTCATGGGCTTTGTCCTCTTTCTACCACGGCCTGAATTAGGCATTGTGGTTGTGTCTCCAGCACCCATTTTGTTCCTGCCTTGTTGAGTAGCAGCAGTGAAGTTTTGGGAATTGCCTTTAGCTGAAGGTTGGCTGGTTTAAGGGTGATCCTATCTCTACTGAAAAGTTTCAGTTCACTAATGGGCGTGTGATTCACGAGAACAGAAGGAAGTTCGGAGGAAAGAATGACCAACCAAGCTGTTTCTTTTGCTAGATGAGAACCAGAAGTTTGTAGCTCGATGTGCCCTGAGGGGACCTAGGCTATGGGTAAAGGTCACATTATGGATAGCAGAATGGAGAGATTTAAACATGTACATCAGAGTCCTCAATGACCCTGTTGAACTGTGAAATAGCTAACTCTGAGCTTTTGTCATTACTGAACTTCCTGTCCCAAAAGCTAATAAAGTGTCTTATTATTTAATTCATTTTGGGTTTGTTCATCTGAAACTTGAAATTATCTGCATCCTAAATGATACTTGATCATTGTAATCTTCAGCAGACACCTGTATGACTTTTTGTGAAAGTCTTTGAGCCTCATTTTTATCTGTGAAATGAATGTAATTATGTCTCACAGTGTTTCATGAAGGTTATTTGAGATCCGGCACAAAGCCTAAGGGCGGAGCCATGGACTAATATATGTTGAGTGCCTACTACATACCACATAATAGTCTGATCCTTAGTTTTAGGAACATTAGGGACTAGAAGAGAAATATATGGATAATTTCATATAAAGTGGTATAAAGTGACATGCATATGGACCGTTGTACAATTGGTTTCAGATCATCCAACATTTGTTGAATACTACTTGTTCCAGGCACATGATCTAACATGGGGTGGAGGCAGGGATGGGCTGAGAAAGGGGATTATGGGAAGGCATATCCGAAGAAGTGGTATTTAAACCAAAACCTGAAGGATGAGTGGGAGTCAGGTGAAGAATGGGAAAGATCATTTCAGGCAAAGAAACTTGGACAAAGTCCAGGAGGTGTGAAAGAACTTGGTGTGTTTAAGGAATGTGTGGTCAGAGTGGAGTGAACAAGGAATAACATGGTGGGAGATGAAGGTGGAAAGGGAAAAAGAGGAGAGGTAATGCAGGGCCTTGTTGGCCATGTTAAAAGTTTCTAATGTTCTAGGTAGAAGAGAAAGCCATTAGAAAGATTGAAGCAGGAGAGTCTCATGATCTGGCCTATGCACTTTTTCAGTGAGATGTCAGGATTTGAGTGGGCAAGAGCAGTTGGGCTAGAGAAGTGGATGGGTTTGAGCAGCATTTGGGTTAGTGCTTACGGAATCTGCTGATAGATGGAAGGGATGTGAATCATGGGGAGAGTGAGGTCAAGAATGACTCTTGAGTTTCTGTGTGAGTAACTGGAGATGACTGGAAAACATGCATTGTTTTCATAGGAAAACCAAGGTTCAGTTCTGAACATGTTAATTTTATGATATCTGTGATACTTTGAAATTGGGAAGTTGAGTAACAGTTTTACTTATTTCTGAACATCACAAGAAGACTTTCTAGGATGGAGTTGAATGTTGAAGTCACTGGTATGTTGATTTTATCAAAAGTGAAGGGAATGAGTTGAGGGAATGGAAGGTGGGAGGAGGACACCTTAGCTCACTTTGTCTGGGAAGCCTTCTCTCACCTCTCAGGTGAAAAATATTTAGAAGCCCCTTAAAGAGAAAAGGAAGCCCTGACCTGGATGGGGAGCTGAGTAAAGGAAGAATTTTTAGAATCATAGAAGTTGGTTGAAGGGGAATAATGATGAGAAAGGGCGAAACTGAAGATAATTGGCTAAAATGAATTTATCAGTGAAGTAGAACCCTGAAGGGGATGGAGTGTGTGTGTGTGGTGGGTGGTGGTGGTGGTGGGGGGGGCGAGGGTGATTTAAGGTCATGGCTTTAAATCCTCTTGACACCCAGGGAAGGACTTAAGGATGGGAATTTAACTAATTTTGAAGGTTGGGGATGCAGGAAGGTGAGATAACTTCCTACTAGAAACCTCAAAATACACGTAAGCCATGTGTGTGCATATACACACCCACACACCCCACATCCCTGGTCATGCATGGGGGTCATTTAGGTAGAATGCATGGCTCCCATAACATTCCCTATTTCTTTGGTAATTGTGTGTACATAGGAGGTGCTCAGTAAGAATTTATTGACTAAGTATGCCCAGGAAATGGGCTTTACATTTGATTTATGGGGATATTGATGTCAGAGAACATGGAAAGATACGTAAAATTAGAAGCCATTAGACTTGACTCCCTTGCACCTTCCACTCTGCTTTTCTTGTCTTCCATGTAGTAGTTATCACTCTGTTTTATTTATTTATTGATTGATTGATTGATTGATTGATATTGAATTTATTGATGACATTGGTTAATAAAATTGTATAGGTTTCAGGTTACAAATCTATAATACATCATCTGTATATTGTATTTGTGTGTTTACCACCCCATGTCAAATCTCCTTCCATCACCATTTATCCCCTCTTCACCCTCTGCTACCCTCTTTCCCTTTGGCAATCACCATACTGTTGTCTATATCTGTGAGTTTTGCTTTTTTTCCTTTGATTAATCCCTTCACCCTTCTCACCCAGCCTCTAAACCCCTCCCCTCTGACAGCTGTCCGTCTGTTCTCTGTATCCATGAGCCTGTCTTCACTTTGTTAGGTCATTTTGTTCATCAGATTCCACCTATGAGTGAGATCATGTGATACTTGTCTTTCTCTGACTGGCCTATTTCACTTAGCATAATACTCTCCAGGTCTATGCATGATGTCAAGAAAGGTAAGATTTCCTTCTTCCTTACAGCTGACTAGTATTCTATTGTGTAAATGAACCACAGCTTTTTTATCTACTCATCTACAGGTGGACACTTGGGCTGCTTCCAAATCTTGGCTATTACAAATAATGCTGCAATAAACATGGGGTGGATATCATCTTTTCAAATTAGTGTGTCAGGTTTTAAAATCACTAGGTCACTGTCTTTCACCTGCTTTTTCACTTAGATTGTGAGTTATCTGATGTAACAACCGTCATATATCCTGCATCCATGTTTCCAGAATCATGGGCTGACATGTAGTAACTACTTAATAAATATTTGTTGAGTGAATGCATGAGGGTGGTGAGCTTGAATGGACACTTGAAACAGAGAAGACTCAGAAGGGGGCAGAATGAGCACTTTTTCAGATAAAGGAAGAGCTATCAGCTAATTTGCAAGGGTTGAAATAATTAAACGTGTGGGATTCGCTAACGAAGTTGCCTGATTTGGTATTCTGGTGTGCAGTGTGATGATCAGTAACTTGCTGAAGGTCCAACAACTTGGAACTGATGATTTCTGGATTTGCACTTTTGTCTTTCTGACTTCAGGGTTTCCCACCCAACAACACTCCTTCCTCCCCAAATTCCTTCCCATAGTTACCAGACCACCGCTCAACTCGCTGAAGCCTTGTCTCTTCCCACTTAGGCCAGCTGAAATATTGTCTGCCCCAGACACCTTCTTCACATGATTTGTTTTCTGAGTTATATTTTTTCCCTCTTGCCTAGCTCTCCACTGCGGTTTGAATCCACGGGGTATTGATCATCCTGCTCATACTGAAGGCATTAAACTGCAAATTGAAGGTGAAGGTGTTGAGTCTCAACCCATTAAAAACAAACATTTCCAGAAGGTGCTTGACCAAAAAGGAACCCCCAAGCGACTGCAGGCAGAAGCTGAGACGGCTAAGGTAAGCAATAACCCGATACATTAAGGAGACTCTGAAACTGCAGCGTTGCTGCTCTGTGGTCAAGCCACAAAGAACTGATGGTGCTCTCACTAATCACAATTGTCCCTTCAGTTTAACGAACACTGCTTCTGGATTATAATAATCATAAATGAAAATATTGACTGCCTCCCCATTGGTGTGAAATCAAAACACAGTTGTGGTCAATCTCATAGCATGAGATTCTGAGTATGGTAGAGAATGGGCTATAGTGAAGACCGCCTTGAACTTAAAGCTGAAAGATTTGTTTGCCAGGCTCAGATTTATCATTTTATGATGTTGGGCAAGTCGTGTGACTTTCCAAGCCTCAGAGTCTTTATCTATAGAGAGTGTATCATAAAAGCTGCCTCCCTCATCAGGTTGAGCAGATGAAATAATACAGTGTGTCTGAAAGTATTTTGTAAAAGGCCCAGTTGGCTGCATGAGTATTGAGGGATTTTTGCTGACAAGCACTGTTAATAACTGACATTGGAAAATAATTTTTACTTGATTGGGGTGAGGGAGACCTATGTGGGTTTAGCTTAGTCCACTTGTACTTCTGTAACAAAACCCTTTGACTGGATGGCTTGTAAACAATTAAAATTTATTTCTCACAGTTTTGGAGACTGGAAAGTTTAAGATCAAGGTGCCACCTGTTTCAGTGTCTGGTGAGGGCCCACTTCCTGGTTAATAGATAGCTGTCATCTTATTGTGTCCTCACATGGTGGAAAGGGACATGGAGCTGCCTGGGGTCTCTTTTGTAAAGGCACAAATCCCATTCATGGGGGCCCCACCCTTGTTATCTAAGCACTTACCAAAGGCCCCACCTCCTAATACCATCACATTGGCAGTTAGGTTTCAACATGGATTTTAGGGGAATGTAGACATTCAGTCTCTAGCAGTCTTTATGTGGGAACATGAGTGTGGTAATATTTAAAGTGGGGAAGGGACGAGAAGGGCAGGTTACTGCACAGCATGTATAGCATATTCCTGTTGATGTAAAAATGCCTTTCACTGCATAAGGGCATCACTGAGTCTGAAAGAGTTTACTCCACAATTTGAGCAGCAGTTTATATCTGGAATTGAGATTACGGAGAAAACGTTTTCTTTGAGTTTTTCCCCCCTTAAAAATGCATTCTTTTAAGAATGGTATTTATTTTAAGTCTTTTACAGATTGCCCTATTAACTTAGTAGCTCAACTATGGCTTTTCCTGTTTGGTGGGTCATATTCTGCCTTTTACGGTGCTGTATTTCCTCCCATGGCTTCATATTCTTGCTGGTATGTTATTGGCCAAGGGAGAAAGTTATCTTGGGGACTCTGAATGGTGGTGAAAGCCATTTGATTAGGTGTCTTTTGGTATTTGTGCTGCTGAAGCGAGCACTGATGAGGCGTTTTATGCCTGTCTCTTCCTGAATCTTTTGGGATGGAACATCTTTGACCAGGTGTTACATAATGTTTCAATTTGACATTCTGTCTCTTGGCTACTGACTGACTATGCAAATCAGGTTCCTTCCTTTGCACTTTCCCATTTGCAGGCTTCACACTGGGAACTTGGTCCCCACTCCCTACCATGCCTGTGGGCTCTAGCCATGTTGGGCTTTGAAACCAATCAATCCTTAGCATGTCAACTGTTCCAACCGGCACAGTGAGCTTTGTGCCTTCTCACTGCTGTGCTTTCCTGGTGTCTAGAGATTTCTCTTCCTTGATTTTAAGCATGGTATTATATACATTAAAAATATTTTGTTAGTGTCTTTTAAGTTTTGAGAGCCTCAGGGAGGGTTTGTAGCTTGAGCCTAATCTAGCATCTTGATCTTGAAACTTGTATTACTTTGAACACTTAAAAATGTATCCCTCTATATCTACAGGGTGGAACAAAAATAGGTTAACAGTTTTTCATATGGAAAAATAATATAACAATTAATAAGTAATAATACAAGAATAAATTCTGTGTTTTGTGTACTCACAACTGTAAACCTTCTTTTGCCCCACCTTGTATATCCATTCTGGGAAGAATCACCCTTTTTGTCTCTCTCTTAGAATGTGGCTTTGGCCCCAGTTCCTCAAAAGGCTAGAATCCTAATTCTGGAAGGAGGTTGTCTGTGCCACCAGCTGCCTCCAGCTCTCATAGACCAAAGGCAAAGCAATGGAGAACCAGGCTCACTTTTAAGCCTTTCAATCTAGTTGGGGGAAAAAATTGATCCAATTGAAATGCTGATATGCAAAGGTTATTTACCAATATAAGTCCTAAATGCCTATGAACACTTGGGAATCCAGAGAGCGTGTGCACCATTCCACAAGTTCTAGATGCAAAACTGTGTTAACTTAGCTTACTGGTGGGTACAAGGCAAGAGAGATAGGAGGTATAGCAGGTTCATCTAATTGGGAGGCACAGAAGTTATGAAGGTACAGCTCCCCCCCCCCCCCCCAGGGGCATGTACAACTACCCCAGATGAGAGCCAAAGTAGGAATGAGTCTCCTTGACACAGAGAAGGCACAGCCTCTGTTTTCCATCAATCTCTATTTATCTTTCCAGTCATGGAGGCCTGAAGGCAACTCACAGCTCCCAAAAGACCAGATGTAGTTCCAAAGAAATAGCCCTGTGATAGACTGAGGTCCTTCTTGGATTGGCCCAGGCCTGAGGTTAATGAGCCCTTTCCTCACAGAGGAAGTAGGGATGGGGCTTGCAGTAAAGGTAGAACTTGACCTGTGTTGTGAGATATGGATACAGTTCAAATACACAGCAACAGGAATGGAAGGTGCCCTTAGTAATGAAGTCTGAGTACCTTGAGCTGGGGTATGGCAGCAGACATCCTCAGTTGTGCTCAGCAGTCAAGGTTCCTGTTGTAGAAACAGGATGGAACGGTATGTTGGAGCCAAGTTGTATGGGATGTGAATGTTAGAATGAGGAACATGGATTTATTTTCTACCAAAACAGGGCACTGTCCAATATGGAAGCCACTAGCCATGTGTGGCTAGTTAATTGTATTAAAATAGAATAAAATGAAAAAGTGAATTTCCTTGGTCATCCTAGCCAGATTTCAAGTGGTCAGTTGCCACGTGTGTCTAGGGCAGCCGTGGGCAAACTACGGCCTGCAGGCCGGATCCGGCCCGTTTGAAATGAATAAAACTAAAAAAAAAAAAGACCGTACTCTTTTATGTAATGATGTTTACTTTGAATTTATATTAGTTCACACAAACACTCCATCCATGCTTTTGTTCCGGCCCTCAGGTCCAGTTTAAGAACCCATTGTGGCCCTCGAGTCAAAAAGTTTGCCCACCCCTGGTCTAGGGGCTACTGTTTTGGATAGCATAGACAGGGAACATCACAGAAAGTTCTGGACAGCGCTGTTCTGACCTTTGGGAAGCCATTGATGGTCTCTGGTATGGGAGCAAGATGAAAAAAGGAAAATGGTGTGGTGTTAACATTCTCCCTGACCCTTGTCCTTGGTCCTTGGAGGACATGTGCCTCAGGCATAAGAAAAATGTCAAAGTAAGAGTCTGCTTTGAAAGTGATATTTCTAAATGCTCTAAAGGCTGGAATTTGAGTTTCCACAGCTATTTGGAAGGTGACTATCAGCAGGAAGTACCCTGGTGGTTCCTCAGCTTGGAATGCTGGGATCTGTCCTTATACGTGGCCTAAAGACAGTCTTGGGAAGTTAGAAAATCTAGACTTCTAGATTTTATTTTCTTTGTTCTCACAAGGAAACTTACCCTTTCTATGTTTTTATCTGTAAAATACAAGTTTCATAAGGTTACACCTTTTTTTCCCCTTGCGAGCAATTTGCCAGAGCCTGTAAAGTGGTGAGTCAGAACGACAGTCAAGAGTCTCCCTGGCTTTTTGAGGGTGGCTTTTGCATGTCCCTTGTGTATGTGAGACTGCCCCCTACCTTTTGTTTATAAAATTTGTATCCCAGTTTTATTGCTGAGAAAATAAGGAATTTAGATGCCTTGCTTAGTTTCTCACTGACAACTAGAGGAAGATGAATTTCAGATCAGAATCTAAGTCTCATGACTCCAAATCCAGGCATTTCTCATTCCCTTAACATTAAATGTACAAATGATTTATTTATTTGAAAAGAAAATGTAAGCTGTTCTCCTGAGAATCTGGCCTACTAGGCAAAGAACAGGTTAGAACGCTGCGTGTCGCCTTTCTAACTCGAAGAGAAACACGAAAAATCGTGATTGCTGTATTATATAATGGAGAAGCCATGCCAGCATCTGAAACAGTGAATAATGGCCCGTGTTTGGCTTTGGGATGCATCATGCAAATCTTTGGCAGCAGATGGCCTTTTCTCATTAGGCTAATATTAGATTTAGTTTGTATTCATTTGGCACAGAGTTAAAGGAGCCGGCCTGGAACCTGGTGCTGGAGGCAGGAGGAGGAGAAAGCCTGGTGCTTTGGATAAGCCACAGGCCGATAAATGAGAGTTGACTGGAGGGCAGCTTGTAACAATGAGCAGGAAGCATTACTCTGGGATTTGAACAGAAAGCTAAAAGAGTTTTGACTTGGGTTAAAAGATGAAGGGTGGGTTGTACTTAACCTTGATCAAATTACATTGCTCAGCTGTATCTGAGAAGGTCTGTGGCAGTTTGGGGATAAAATGATCTAATTCTTGGCTATCTGTGTTGCTTGGCTCGGGGCGCAAGTGTCTCTCCAAAAAAAGCTGCCAACCCAATATAATGTCACTAATGCTATGAAAGGACATAATGCACGGGTAACATAATGAGCACACGCTTTGTTAGGAATTGTCAGAAGGGTCAGGACAAGTAAGGCAAGACCGAATGACATCATGCTATGTGAATGCCAAGGCCCCAGCACACATACGCTGGGCACTTGGGAAGATCTCAGCGAAAATTACAGCAAACCCATGTTTGAGAAGGTAAGCATTTATTGCTAAAGAGTTGAGCTCTGAAAAGGGTTTCAGTAAGTAGGGTGTATTTGAGCCATAGTTTTGTGGTATAGTCAACAAAGAAAGGAACTTTAGCATTCTTCTGACCTTTTATAATTTGTTTTATAGATAAGGGCACTGAGACTAAGATGAGATGAAATGGCTTTTCCAAGATCTTGACACCTAGAACTTAGTTCTTCTAACTCATGGCTAGCGCTTTCCACTCTATTACGCGGTCAAATCTATACAAAACAACAAGTGTTTGAAGCCATTTGGTTAATTCGACTTTTCTGGTGAATTAAGACTGAGGTGTATGCCACTTAAGAATGCAAAATGGATAGTGGGCCCTAGCCAGTTTGGCTCAGAGGATAGAGCATTGGCTTGTGGACCAAAAGGTCCCGGATTCAATTCCAGTCAAGGGCATGTACCTTGTTTGCAGGCTCCTCCCCACCCGGGCCCTGGTCCCGGCATATGCAGGAGGCAACCAATCGATGTTTCTCTTACATCGATGTGTTTCTCTGTCTTTTCTTCTCTCTTCCACTCTCTCTAAAAGATCAATGGAAAAATATCCTCGAGTGTGGATTAACAAAACAGACAAACAACAAAAATGGAAAGTGGTTGGTGTTCAAGGAAATGGAGCCCCTAACAGTGGGTGGATCGGAGCACAGGTACAATTCCATTGACAGTTTTGACACCTCAAAAACAGGCCTCCAGAGAAAAGGGCATTTGAGTTCTAGGGAAGACTTATCTGGCAGCACTCTGCCCAAATGCTTCCCCAGCCCGAAACTCTGAAGATCAGTAGGGAAACCTTCCATCCATGTGGCAGCAGTTAAAGAGGCCCCCAAAGGGGTCGCGACCCACAGGTTGAGAACCCCTGATTTAGAATGACATTCTATGTATTAGTTATTGCCAGTATCAACCAAGCATGAGAGGGTAAAGTTGATAATGGTGTTTGATTAAATGCACAAATGCCTAAAACAAAAAAATTTAAAAGATTGACCAAATTTATTCCTTTGCTGAGCATTCATTGAGCAGGAGCCCAAGCACGTAGTAGTCTCTAGAACAGCAGTTCTCAACCTGTGGGTCGTGACCCCTTTGGGGGTCAAACGACCCTTTCACAGCGGTCGCCTAAGACCATCGGAAAACCCATGTATAATTACATATTGTTTTTGTGATTAATCACTATGCTTTAATTATGTTCAATTTGTAACAATGAAATTGGGGGTCACCACAACATGAGGAACTGTATTAAAGGGTTGTGGCATTAGGGAGGTTGAGAAACACTGGCCTACACCAAGCATGTCAAACTCATGGCCCAGCCCACAATGAATTTTTTTGTGGCCCAGCCAATATAACGGTATGTAAGAAATATTTTAATAAAAATTTTGTAATTTAATTTTTACAATATCTTGTTATACATAATTATTAATAATGAACTACAATGTTCGCTAATGACTGATTACTATAATCGTGTTGCATTCATTTCCCTTATGCGCCTTAAGTGCAGGCGCACCATTTCTCTCCACTAATACTAGCAGCGAATATTTTAGCAGCTGATTGCTACATCATTAGTCTTGTACTGACTTTTTTGGTGTGCGCAACAGGAAATATTTCGCTTTCAGAGAACAAGAAAAATAGGTTTATTTGCGTTATGCTTATTAATTTGTGCAGTTTTTCAGTGTCTGATAAGTTACTGTTCAAGAAAAAAATATTATTTTTATTAAAATGTTCTATTATTTTATGTTAATGATTACTCATTTATTTCAGCCCTTTGTATTCAGCGTGTCTTTATCGAAATAAACCTGTTTCTATGAAAATTGAAGCTTTTTTTTTTTTTGCGACCCACATAAACTTAAACCTTGTTTATTTGGCCCATGTTAGCCTTTGAGTTTGACATGTTTGGCCTACACCAATAGCTAGAGGGCTGATGACAGTTCCTGGTGAGAGCATTTTAGCTAAATAAATAGTCATCATCTCAAAACACGCAGTTTCCACACACACTATAAGATCTTCTTTATAAAATGAACATTGTTTAGTAAGGTTTTCAAGTAAGTATTTGCCTTGCTTTTCCCCAAGTCCTACATGGTAGTTGCTATTGAACTGTGACTACTTGGACTCAGGTGTCCCCTTAGAACAGATTTGCAGAGATTTTCTGTAAAAAGGCAGATGGTAAATGGCTCTCCATAGTGGTTGTCACATCACTTTTCCCACATGACTTCGAGGAAGTAGATGCATTTCATTGAGATAGTAAGTAGTGAATCTGTGACTTTGATGCATGCCTGCATAGCTTCACAATTCTGTATCACCTCTGCTGTGTCTCAGCTGATGGGAAGTCTAGACAGCTTGACTTTAGATGCTGCACACCCAGTGTTAGGGAGAATTGTGGGGATGTCTGGGAGGTGGGGGGGTACTTCAAATCATTGTAAAGGAACACCCTACCTTCTCTTCTTCTCTGTGAATACACACATATCCATAGCTGATGGTCTGTTTGGGTTTAAGTTGCCAAGAGTTTATGACTGCAAAGGAAAAACAAAACAAAACATGGTCATGAGTAATAAATCATTTAAAATTGCCCTGGTATCACTCATATATTGAGAAAGAAAAAGATTTTGTAATATTGATTGAACTGGAAAAAGAGTATTCCATCATGAACAAATATCCAAATGGTAATTCTTTTGTTCTTCTTGGATTATTCATCAGCAGGTCATGTTGGTTCATTCTACCCCCACTGTGTATTCTGGAATCTATGCAAGTTTCACATTCACAGACATCACGAGGGTCCACCTCACCATCTCTTCTCCCACAGACCTCATCAGTAGCCTCTTACCCGGCTTCCACCTCACTCTTGCCCTCCTGTGATCCATTCTACACACAATAATCTTGAATCAGAGGATGCTATTCACCTGCTTAGTGTTCTTGATGGTTTTTCAGGCTCTAAAAGTAAACTCCAGATCTATTATCACAATTGTGAAGAACCCATGACATTTGGGCCCTGCTTACCTTCCCAGCCTTGCCTCATACCAGGCTCTCTTTTCATTGTCTGAGCTCCAGACTTACTTGCCTTTCTGTCTCTTGAATACACCAAGGTCATTCTCTCTTGAGAGCACTGGCAGATTCCCATGATCTCACCCCATTTTCTTGAAGTCAAAAACTTGAGGGAAATGGAAAGCAACAGCTTTTCCTTACATGATGAGGATCAAACCACCAAGTACCAATCAAATCAAACATTATTTCCAGGGCTGTATGAATTAGAAATAGTTTTCAAATGTCACTTTCATACATAACCCTAAATATATGCTATCATAGCTTGGGCTGCTGTACAACATACCATAGACTGCATGGCTTAAACAACAGAAGTATAGTTACGACAGTTCTAGGATGCTGGGAAGCCCAAGATCAAGGTACCAGCCCATTTGTTTCAGGTGATGGCCCTCTTCCTATAGATGGTCACCTCTGGCTTTGTCCTCATATAGTGGTGAGAGATTGAGCTTGGTTCTCTTCCTCATCTTAAAAGGGCACTAATCATATCATGGAGAACCCACCCTCGTGACTTCCTCTCATCTTAATTATCTCCCAAAGACCCCATCTCCAAATACTATCACATTCAACATATGAATCTCTGGGGGCACAAACCATCCATAAAGTATACCAAATACGTGTTTTGGCCAAATGGCTGAGCGTTAAATCACTGTTAGGCTGAAGTTCAATATCATCATCATATACTGAAAGTCTGGCCTACAAGAATACACCTGTAATATTAATAAGGATGCCTACTTATTAAAACTTAATTAAAATTATACCAGTCAGATTTTTTAATGGCATTATAGTGCAGGGGTAATAATCTCTCAGAGCTGTCAGTTCCTGTGGTTTTTATATTGTACGTTTACCATGTTAAAAATATGCTCACTGTCAACTGAGGTCAGTGAAGGAGCAACAGATGTATTTTGTCAAACTCTGCCACTACAGGATCATGCTAATGGTGATATCCCACACCCGGCCCCCCACCCTCCCAAAGTCATGAAGTCTTCTTCCTCTCTAATAATAAATAAAGACTTCAACTCTTGAACTTGCCATCTTGATTCCAAAGTCATGATTCAATTCTATTGAAGCAATCCCATAAATTAAAGCTTTGGGCTGTACTGAAACCAGATGCTTTTTAACAATTCTCAAAATCAAGCTAAATTTTGCTGCCCTCTCTTGTGATTTCCTTCTTTGTTTTAAAGCAATGCTTTCACAATATTAAACGGAAAACATGATTCTCGCTTCAGCAGCCAGAATGACCTTGTTAACGTGCGAGCCAGATCATGTTGTTCCTCTGCTCAGACTCCTCTAATCACTCCCCATTTTCCTCAAATGAAAAGCCAAAGTCCTTCCAGTGCCCTACCAGGATCTGCTCTCCTGGCGAGTCACACAATGTCCTCTGCTACAGTCTTCCATGCTCAGGCTGCTCCAGGATTAAAACTAGGTATCTTCCCACCTCAGAGCCTTTGCACTGGTTGTTCCCTCTGCCTGCAATTCCCTTTCCTCAGGATGCACAAGGGGCACTCCATCTTCTTCAGATCTTTCCTCAGTGAGGCTTACGTGGACTATACTATTTAAATAATGGCATCTTCCCCAATGCGCCTGATCCCTTGGCTCGTTCTGTTATTCTCCTCCCCAACCCCCCAAAACCACTGACCACTTTCTAACGGTATATTATTTCCTTGTTATGTTTATTATTGTGTTATGCCCTCATCCACTAGATCAGGGGTTCTCAAACTTTTTAAACAGGGGGCCAGTTCACTGTCCCTCAGACCATTGGAGGGCCGGACTATAGTTTAAAAAAAAACTATGAACAAATTCCTATGCACACTGCACATATCTTATTTTGAAGTGAAAAAACAAAACAGGAACAAATACAATATTTGTATTTGCATGTGGCCCGCGGGCCGTAGTTTGAGGACCCCTGCACTAGATTGTAAACTCCACAAGGACTGGAACCTGCTGTGTTCAATGACGTATCCTTAAGACTCAAACCATGCTTTGTACCTTGTAGAGGCTCAACTCTTTGTTTAAATGAAGTCTTGTAATAATCAGTATGCATGTAATCTTCACCTAGCCAGTGGACTTAGTATATAAAGCAAACCAAGATAATTTCACTCTCTAAGTTACATCTACAATGCCCACTTTTCTTGGAAAGGGAATTTTTATATAGTGACAGTAAACCCAGAGGACATCTCTATTTGTGTTACTAATAGTTCTACAATGATCAGGTAAGTAAATAACCTGTGTGCTCAAATAATCATTAATTGCACACAACTTCAGAGTTGCCAAAAATATAGTTGAAAGGCATTTGGCTCCTTGGACTGCCAGAAACCAAGGTTGAAGCCAAATCCTAATAGCCGATTTTTGTCCCAGTGCCACAACCAAAGCTGAGCTTCAGTGCCTCCTCGTTCTTTATGTGATTACTCTGTTTAATTTTAAATGTTCACATGTCTAACTTGCACATTGTGTAATCTGCTTTTTGGGGAAATCTGATACCAGCCTTTTTCCATGTTGTACTAAATAGAAAAAGAATGGTTAACCGTACACATGCCCAGATAATAGAAACCTCTTGGGTCAGTAACAGGCCAGAACTGTAACAAAAGGAAGAAAGGGAGGCATCAGAAGTTGGATTTGTTATCAAGCAGAATGTTTTGATCGAGGATATGTGATTTCACTGTTTTGCTTTATCTTCAAAATACATAGTAAAAAGTCGTGCTCTGCCACTATATCATCTGTTGCTAATTTCTTGACTTATCTCTGCCTCAATGTCCCTCTGTCCAGTAGGGAATAATCACAGTATCTACTTCATTGGATGATGTTAGGATGGTTGGAGAGCATACTAGTATACATGACATGCTTAAAACAGCTCTTGGCATATAGTAGGCACAATATAAGTCTCCTACTATGGTTATTCTTAATATCATAATTACCCTCAGAAAACATTTTGGCAAGATAGAGAAAAGAATATTCTATCCCTCCCTCCCTGTCTCCCTCTCCCTTCCTCTCTCTCTCTCTCTCTAAAAAAAAATCAATAAAAGAACATATTTTAAATGTGAAAAATGCAGTCATGCCAAAAGCTGGGAACAAGAACACTTCATGGACTGAGTCAGCTTGCTCCAAAACCCTGCAGTAGGGAAGACTACATCCTTCTTAGGAAGAACAGGAAGAAGACCACTGTGGCA
>NW_005371843.1:940476-968070 GCF_000412655.1 Myotis brandtii | reverse complement strand
TTTCCAGTTTAAGCAGTTAACTGAATGTTAGTGAAATGGGGGAAACTTGACGGTGTTAATAGGGGAAGCTTTGGGGCAGAATCAGAAGTTTCATGTTAATTTTATGGTTTTTGAGTTCCATCCAGGAGAAGATGTCAAGTGGGCCATGAAACTTGTGATCTAGGTTTTCAAGGGAGGTCTGTCTCAGTTACAGATACAGATTAGAGGTCGCACCTGCCACTCTGGGGGCGGTGTGTGAGGTAGAGAGACAAGGAGTGTAGAAGTCAAGGAATGTTCATTGATTCTTACCTCTAGGAAATGGTAGCCATTTGGTTTCCCTGCCTTTGTTGCTGCTACTTCTTGATTCTTGTTACCCACGCCTTGTCATCGTTGGACTTTGATAAGCCTGAGGAATAGACATCAGATTGAAGGATATTGACACAGCATGAAAGCAATTAGATAGAAATAGCTCATCCTCATTTTTTTCTTTTCAGCCTAATTTTTGGCATCCACTCTCCCATCATGCTCACCCACTGTAAACTGTTTTACACATCCAGTGAAAAGAGGCCGGTGTATTTCATGGACAGAAAGCAATTAGATAGAAATAGCTCATCCTCATTTTTTTTCTTTTCAGCCTAATTTTTGGCACCAACTCTCCCATCATGCTCACCCACTGTGAACTGTTTTACACATCCAGTGAAAAGAGGCTGGTGCATTTCATGGACAATCAGAAAAGGGGAAGAGAAAGGTTGTTGGGAAGAGAAGCTGGTACCATCTTTTGGATTTAAGACTTACTAACTTTTTATAGGGATGTGAGGCTGTATTCACTGTCATGGCAGATGTCACTGTGTTCACTCTTCCTCCAGGGCTCATGGAGGAATGCACTTCCCAATCTCCCAGACTGTTTAGACAATGGCCTTTGACAGAGAGTGCCATGCTGCGCTGGTGGGCTAGGAGCTATGGTGCCCACTTCCAACTCCTTCTGGGGAGTGTGTTGGCTACAGGTTCAGGTGGCAGTGCAGAAAGTCAAAGGGACTTTGATCCCCAAGTCATCAGGTGGAGGACCGCTGCCCAAGAGCTAAGCACAGACTTTGTATAAGTAAGAAATAAACTTTTGTTATTTTTTGCTCATTTTGGTTCTCTGTTTTTAAGACTTTGAGGGATGTTTGTTCGTAAAAACCTAGTCTAATCCAGGCAGCATCTTGAAATGATACAGTAATGCTTGCTCAGAACCCAAGCTGCCCACAAGCAGGCATCTTGCTGAACATCAGGCCAGGTGCAACCCCCAGCAAAAAATGGGTTTGCTAAACTGTCGCTCTAAAGTCAGTATTGATTGTGACTCTCTTTTGAATAGGTGTCGACTGTCAGAGCTCTCTTTACTCTGAATTACTGAACTGCCAAACTGAAAATCACTATTTGAAGATGTGAAGAAGCTCTCTCCTGGGTCTTTGTGATTGTTACCCATGTCAGGGCATTCTGGGGCACGCCTATCCCTAGTGCCTCATTTTGTGTTTGTCTGAAATTCACAGCAATTAGCTGCCATTTCCATCTCACTTGGATGCTGTGATTTCCTTTCATGTGACACATGCTTTTTTCTAGAGTGTGTCACCCAAGCTCAGCACGTGTAACTGGTCTAATTGTTGGGCTTAGAAGTTAGAGGTGAATGTTGTTGTTTTTTCTGGTGTCATTTGTGTGTGTCAGTGTGCGTGTGTGTGTGTGTGTGTGTGTGTGGTTTAATCCACTTAAGCAATTATTTTGTTCTGCAGAAGCTGACCTGTTTTGCTCTCCTGAATGCAAATCTGGGCTACACATCTTACCATGTACACATCGACTTTCTGAGACACCAGTGCTTCTCCCTGAATGACCCTTTTCCCTCTAGGGCAGTGGTTCTCAACCTTGGCTGCACATTAGAATCACCTGGGAATCTTTTTAAAACCACTGCTCTAGGGCTTACTTGGCTAATATTTATCGACAACATCTGGGCTTGAGTGCAGTGAAGCTACAGCAGTGCTTATCAGTTGCACATCTGCGGGTCGTGGAAGTTGCTAGCCAGCTCCTCCATCTCGTTGAGGATGGCCCTATGGAGCCCTGAGATTGGCAGCTATTTCTCAGGAAGCGGAAGGCTTGTGTGCCTTGATGAAAACTCATGGAGAACATAAGAGAAAGGAGCCATTACAATTGGAATGGACATTAGGAATCATCGGTTCCAGCTTTCTCATTTTACTGGTGAGAAAACTGATGGACAAAGACATGAAATAACTTGTAGAAGCCTATAAGAAAGAAGTTACAGAGATGCAGACAGGACTCCGACTTTTGATGCTCCATCCTGGCTTTTCTTTCTTGATACTTTGTTCAATATTTAATCCAGGATGTTTATGGGGGGAAAGCGTTCTTTGTGCATAGATGCTTTCTTTCTTTTTTTTTTAATCCTCACTTTAGGAAGTGGTTTAGAGAAAGGGAGAGAGAGAGAGAGAGAGAGAGAGAGAGAGAGAGAGAGAGATCAGTAGCCTTTCTGTATGCTCCCCAAATGGGGATCCAACCCACAACCCAGGTATGTGCACTGACCAGGAATCCAACTGGCAACCTTTTGGTGCATAGGACGATGCTCAACAAAATGAGCTTGCTGGCCGGGTGTTCATAGATTATATCTTAAATTTTCTTTCAGGGAAGAAAAATATGAGAAAAGTCATGTTGTGCTTGGTTGGTTATTTTCAGCATTTTCAGGGTGTGTGCACCTTCCTCCTAGAGAAAGTCTCTTTAGAGCCAATGCTGGTGAGGGCAGGGCAGGCTATGCTTTAGCCTTATGCTCTGGGCAGGCACAGGGATGGACGCTGCTAAGTGTGGAATGAAAGGGGATGGCAACGCCAGCTGCTGCTAACAGTGACTCCCAGGCGCATGCATGTATTTCCACTCACTCTTTTAAAAATATATATGTAATATTTGGTGCATATACAATAGCATATAAAATGTGTGTATGGCTAACGGTAAAATCAACACTGGTGAATCCACCACCAAACTTATGAAAGTCTGCTTCCTTTTAAACTCATCCTCTCTTGTGTTTTCTGGAAATGGCTCACTTAGCTACATCCTTTTTTTTCTTTTTTTGCATTCTCTCATCCTATAAAATGTGACTGAAGAGATATAAGTGTCTTGTCTCTTTAAGACAATGATAATTACAACACTATTTTTTATTTTTAAACTGTACTCCTCAACTATAGTGATTTTCAAAACTGCCATCAGCCCGAGTTTGGTCTTTTTTTTTACCATTTCCCTCCTTGGCAGTGCGTAGGCAGATGTCTCTCTCCTGAGGCCGCCTTCGTTTCTGCTGCCTGGTGGACAGTCCACTGGGACCCACTGCAGGCACGTCAAAGGCCACATCCAAAGGAGCATCACCAGGGAAAGGTGCCTCCCTTCTTAAGCAGCTTGTAAGCTTTTGACACAGAAATCAAGGAGGAAAAACCTAGTGTTAATTGCAGTGGTTCTCAACCTGTGGGTCGCAACCCCTTTGGGAGTCGAATGACCCTTTCACAGGGGTCGCCTAAGACCATCGGAAAACACATATATAATTACATATTGTTTTGTGATTAATCACTATGCTTTAATTATGTTCAATTTGTAACAATGAAAATACATCCTGCATATCAGATATTTACATTAGATTCATAACAGTAGCAAAATTACAGTTATGAAGTAGCAACGAAAATAATTTTATGGTTGGGGGGTCACCACAACACGAGGAACTATATTAAAGGGTTGCAGCATTAGGAAGGTTGAGAACCACTGGTCTATTGTATCAGGTGGCAGTTCTCATCTAGGAAGTAGTTTTCAAGGAAGGCATTTCCTTTTAAGAAATCTTGCACAACTACTTTATTTGATTACCATTCATTTTTCCAAGTCGTTTTCTTTTATACTCAGCGACTGAGTATCAATTTCTCTATTTGTAGACTGAATAAGAATTTATTCTTAAATTTTATAGGTTTCTGAATAAAATGTATTAATCAGTTCCATGAACCATAAACTTTAAGATACTATTTTATTTTTTTTAACTTCAAGCCAGGTTGAGAGCTGTAATTTAACATTTGGCTTCTTTTATTGAAGAAGGCAGTTTTAAGATAATGATTATAACCACTGAGTTAAAGTTTGAGATGTTTATAAATGGTTTTAATTCCTATTTTAAGTGAACCTGACAAAGGAACAATGCAGGTATAACTTCAAATATAGATGTATTCTAACCAAATAGATAAAAGGATTTATTTGCTATGCATTATAAAATTTTTTCTTTAACATTGAGCCTCAAATCTGACTATTCATTATTTCATTAAACGTGTTTTTATAGTCACTTTTACTCCAGTTGCTTCTGTTTTTGTTTTTTTCCCTTAGTACATGCAAGTTTTGTGGGGTCTGACACTTAGATAGTTTTGGAACTTTTGCTATAATATTTTCAATAAAAAATTTAATATAGTATGAGTACTATTTTAGAATAATAAGTCAGAAACTTTGCAAATCTAAAGGAGCTGAAAAATATCACCAGATCCAGTTTTCATTAACTGATTGACATGCCTCTATAATACATTTTTCCCTTTATGTTTTGACTTCTTGCTCATTGATTGCCTCTCCCTAAAACATTGACTTGTGACATTTTCTAAAGCCATAATAGAAAGATAATTCAATGTTCCTCTGTAAAATTTATTGGTATTATCAATATTAGGAATCACATCACATGACCTCTCATACTTACTGATTATAGTATTTGCTATAGTTCTGAGCCCTAAAACAGGAATTATGATCAATTCTATTTCCTTTGGTTCCTATAACAGGAACAGATAAGGTGTGTTTATAATTGTCTGTGTCATACTGTCAGGTCTGTACTATGGTTCTCCTTTGACTTGGTGTCTCTGAGAACTAGATTCTCAGCTTTCAGTTTTTCCATCCCTAAATATTGGGAGAATTTCCCAAATACAAGCTCCCTGCTTCATTACATTTCAAAGCCTGCTTCCTCACCACACCTGTACCTCTGGTACCAAATGCTGCTGCTCCTAACTCTGAGTCCATGCAGGTGGGAGGGTTGTAGGAATATTCTTGGAAGGCATATACTGAAACACCTAGTAATAACTATGAATAGAAATAAGTTAACCATAGGATACCATATAGACTACATAAATACAGCTTATTAAACCCAAACTAAGTGTGATTCCATCTCAATTTCTCCTTAGCTGGATCCCCACAATGTCTGTTGGCTACAGCAACACTACCCAACATGAGGAAGGTGTAGAAAGAGACCATTATCTTAATTGACTAGGAATGCAGTACTTTCAACACTACCCAACATGAGGAAGGTGTAGAAAGAGACCTAATGGTCTTAATTGACTCTGAATGCAGTACTTTAATCTTTGCAAATTTTACAAATTTTAACAAAATATATGATCATGTGATGCCATTGGTAAGACCCTTTCCTGGCCCTGAGTGAATGAGGGTCCTTAAGCTTCCGCAGCTTGAGTTACCATATATTTGACCTTATTTAGCCTTAAATGTATATGATTACTAGAAAGCATTTGCTTTCTGAACTTCAGCTACTTTAATTCATAGTTTATGATATGGTATTAGCTTGTTTTATCACTTTGAGGTTTTATTATTAAACTTGTGGTTTAAAATAAAAATGCATTGTTGATTGGAGTCACTCCTCCCAACAAAGAGCACATAATCAATTTAAAATTGAATTTAAAAAAAACACCAGTCAGTTTACTTGACGGGTATTAAGAAACTTGTGGTTTAAAATAAAAATGCATTGTTCATTGGAGTCACTCCTCCCAACAAAGAGCACATAATCAATTTAAAATTGAATTTAAAAAACACCAGTTTACTTGACAGGTATTAATTAATAGTAAAAGGCGTAGTTTGTGTTATCATTCAGTTAGTACAACACACTAGACTTGCTATGTGTGTTACTTCTACATAAAGAAGGAGAAGGGAGAGAATTTTTAATTACAGCAAACACTTGTATAGCAGTTTTCATGTGGCAGGTACTGTTCCAAATGCATTTCCTATGTCACCATCTCTCATTCTGGTAGATAAACTGAAAGCCCTCCTGTTACAAGTCTCAAGAAATGCTAAATGAAATATAACAGAAAATCTAATACATGCCTGGCAGAGCTCATAAGGAAGTGAAGGGAGAGAATTTTTAATTACAGCAAACACTTGTATAGCAGTTTTCATGTGGCAGGTACTGTTCCAAATGCATTTCCTATGTCACCATCTCTCATTCTGGTAGATAAACTGAAAGCCCTCCTGTTACAAGTCTCAAGAAATGCTAAATGAAATATAACAGAAAATCTAATACATGCCTGGCAGAGCTCATTAGGAAGGGAAATCACCAGCTGCTAGAAACACAAAGGGGACTGAACATGAGGAGGTGAGAGGATGGGGAGGGCACTATGATGCCCTGGGTAGGAGGTTGACACTTGGGTTTTAATATTCAGGATGTGATTCCTTCTTTTCTTTTTTCTAAGCCAGGTAGTAGAAAGAACATCCCTTCATAACTGGAGAACACACTGGAAATTGCCAAATACCAGGGATTGGTAATTGTGCCCCAAAGATCTTTTAAAAGTTAAAATTACTTTGCTAAATCCTGAATTGACCAGGAGCCAGTCACACCCATGACCAGTTTCAAGTTGCAGCAAGACAAGGACTGTGTTGGTTGGGTTACCTATAGAATAAAAGACACTTTCTTATGGTTTGTTTCTATGTTCAGTAAATGCAATGATAAACACATCACACAGCCAGGAGCTGGTCTGCTCTCCATTGGCACTATGTGTTATTTAGTGGAAACGGGAAATTTACAATGTGCCGATGTGCAGTGTACAAGAGAATTCATTTAAATTTTATGACATTAATAATTTTGAATATTGATTTGGCTGTCAACATGGGCTATAGAATTCATTCCCTTATTTGATTCATTAGCAGAAGTTTTCTATCCAGAGTCCTTGTGATGGTGTGGAAGAAGACAGGCTCATTGTTGTTATGTGAGTAATACAAAGTGAGACACTAGAAGAAACCTAGCTGGCATCACTGGGACTGGGGGAATGAAGAAGAGGAATGCTGTTGTTTTAGGGAAATGGATTTGCTGTATTGTTTTCCTGGCACCCACTCAAAAAAGAAAAAGACACCATAAACAAACTGTGAATCTTGAGTAAGAGTATCTTCGTGTTTTTTTTTTCCGTTAGTGATTTAAACAAAACAAAGAATGGAAATCAAGTGTAAAGATAAACAACATCAGGAAAGCGATTCTCCAGTAGGTGCCCCGAGAAAGTCATAATGGAAACTTATTTATAATTAATTTGTGGAGCTACTCTGTGTGTTGCTTATTTTGTTTGATTCTCACATTTTCTGTGTTAACAAACAACAGATGAATATTAGCTTTTTTTCTTTTTATAGTTGTTGAATTATTGATTCTCCCTCCCAAATCCCTGATAGGTCATCTTTAGGTATGAGCCCCCTTCCTGCAAATGCACAAACATGGAAAATATGGTCTATTAGTCAGTGTTGTGTAGAGAAAACCAATAAGATGTATAGGTATAGGTATAGGTATAGGTATAGGTATAGGTATAGGTATAGGTATAGGTATATCTTGGAGGTTGGCACATTTGAAATCCACAGGGCAGGTGGTTGGCAGCAGGATGGAAACTTAAGCAGGGTTTTTATATGTTGCAGTTTTGAGACAAAATTCCTTCTTTGGAAAAATCTCAGTCTTTGCTCTTGAGGCCTTCAACTGATTGGATGAGGCCCACCTATACTACGGAAGGTGTATTAGAGTTCTCCAAAGAAACGGAATAGTCTGTGCATGTTTGGTTTATTATAAGAAATTGGCTTACCAGATTATGGAGGCTGGGAAATGCCAAAATCTGCAGTCAGCCAGTGGGAGACCTGTGAGAGCCAATGGTGTTGTTCCAGTCCAAAATCCGGCAGGCTCAGCACCCTGGCAGAGCTGGTGTTTCAGTTTTAATCCAAAAGCAAGGGAAGACTGATGTCCTGGCCCAAAGCAGTCAGATGGGAAGGTTCCCTTGTACTCATGAGAGGGCCAGCTTTTATGTTCTGTTCAGAACTTCAACTAGTTGAATGAGGCCCACCCACATTAGGGAGGGCAATGTGCTTGACTCAGTTTACTAATTCAGATAATAATTTCCATGGAAACCACCCTCACAGAAGCACACCCAGAATAATGTTTGACCAAATATCTGGGCACCCAGGTGACATAAAATTGATCATCGCAAAGGGTAATCTACAGTAACATCAACTGATGTTAAAAACACTCACACATTCGCAGTCGCATGTATTTGTCCAAACTACTGGGCCTAGTCATGTTGATGCATAAAATTAACCATCACATGTGGTGTATTCATTTTTGTTTTCATTACAAAGTACTGTAACCACATTGTAAGTTAAACCAGGAAGGAGAAAAACATTGTATATCCATTACAGTACCAGGTGTGTTTTATTTTCTAGGTGGTCTATTTCATAAAAGGGTATTTTTAAAAAAATATCTTGAAAATATTTTTAATAATGTGTCAGATGTTTGGGATTTATCTGTTTCTCCTATTTGTCGCTGTTGTCAAAACAAGACATTAAAATGGGAGTTGGCGCCCTCGATGTTTGTCCAGTCTCTGCCACTCGCTCACTTCATCAGTCAAGAAAGAAATAGAACCCTCCTGACCTCAGTGTTCTTATCTGTTTATGAATAGTTTGGGCTTGGCAATATCCAATGACCTAGCAGCTTGCATGTTTTGTTAAGCCAGAATTTGTAAAGTGAGGTACATGTACCAGTCTCAGACTATATGCAGGAGGGTTGGAGGTGGTACATACATGAACAGGGTTGAGTTTAATAATTCAATATTCTAATGTATACTTGAAAAAAATATAATTAGCACACAAATCATGACTTTCCACTCATTGTGGCTTAAGGCAACATGAAAACTAACAAAGGACTCATTTTAAAGAAAAATATTAAAGAAACACATGTCTTAGACTGATTTGGATAAACATTAGGAAATGAACGAAGCTTAGGACATATGCACTATCAATCTATGAATCTAACGTGATGTGCTCTCATGCCACTTTTTCAGAGAACCACAAAGACTTCAGTTCTCTTAGCAGAGAGCTGTGTAGAGTGTTGTTCATTTAGCATGCTGCTCAACCTGTATCGAGTACATCCTGCTGGCACTGTGCCTGGTGCAAGGATCCTGGGTGAATGGGATGGGACTTTGGCCTTGGGTAGTTTGTAGTCTACTGGGGCATCAGAAGTATGAATGATGAATTCTAATCCAGTGTCATATCTGCAGTAACAGAACTATATACTAGGGGCCAGGTTTGGGATAACACAGAGAGGAGAGACTGACTCTGTCTTGGGGATACCAGGAAAAGCCTCATTGAAGTCATTCTTGACTTGGCCAACAAATTGGGGATGGGCATGCTAGGTACAGGGACGAGGATATCCAGAGGCTTTTGGTAGATTCTTGGGTGTGTCTGATACATATGTATGTATGAAGAGTCTGCTGAAAGTATTCCTTCTCATAGGAATTGCCTATACATAGAAGATGATCATTTCCAGGTCTCTCCCCAGTTCAAGTGGCAAGCTTGAACTAATCTTTCCACATTCATGGATTATATTCTGGGATCTTTGCCGATTCTGTGCTTACCTATCCGCTGGTTTGGGGGCTTCTATTTCTTTATTCCCGAATGAGACTCAAGCAAAAGTCTGCATATCTTATAAACATTCCTTTGCAAAAAAGAAAAATGATTTTCAATGATCTTGGGCGAGAGAAAACTTTGTATCCCTAATTAAATGCCTGAGTTTGGTTTTGCATTTGCTGGGAGCCTACTGTAAAGCAAACCAACGTGGCCTTCTGTTCTGTTCCAGGCGCCAAGAGCTTGCCGGGCTGGGTTCCCACTGCGTCTGTGTAATGCATTCCTTCTGTCCCACCCCCTGTTGCAGATCTGCCGAGGTGAGGCTGACATCATCACCTTGGCTCATAAAGCCATTTCCCAATGTGTTACCAGTTGAGCTGCCTAAATGGAGGGATGGAGTAGGGAGCCGAGGGGCTTGCCAATTAGTTCAACATTTCAATATTTGCTATCCTTAAAAAAGATTCTTTAGAAATAAGAGTGATTACACATTTAAATTTGAAATATTTTGCAGGACTAATTTCTCACTCCATTGCCTTCAGCCCTGCAAGCAAATCTGGTCATTGGTTCCCTTGACAATCCTGATTTAAGTTTGCTTCCCCTCCGGGTGGGCCTCATCTGGACACCTTGGGAGTTGGTGGGATGAATGGACAAAGTGGGTGTGGGCTCTGGGAAGAACTGTGTGCCACAGTGTTATTCTGGTTGAGAGCAGGAGAGTGTAGGCCTCTTCTTCCCTATCAGGGTTGGGGTTTATAGAAACCACCCCCTACCTTACCCCCTCTGCTTTGGTAGCAAAATGCTACTCATCATTGTTAAAGTCTCCTCTGAAATGTCCTTTAGTTCAGGAGCTTTCCGTGACCACCTAAGGTGTGGGTGAGCCCGGGTCACATCCTCTGACAGCACCCTGTGCCTCTTGTCTCATCACACTTGGTCGCAGTGACTTTCAGCTCCCTCGCTGCACAGTAGACTATGTGAAGGCAGGGATGATAGTGTGTTAAGAGCTTCCTTTGTGCCAAGCCTGGTTCTGAATGTTTTCTGTGTATCCCATGAGGAGGTATACAGTAGAGGTTGATTTCTGGGCCTGGATCCAGACTGCTCATGGGAGCTCTGGGGGGTGAAGAACAGCAGTCCTTCGGCTGAGATTGGACATGGTGTCATAAAGGGGCCTGGCTTTAGAGTCAGGAGCCCTCTTCACTTGGTCTCTTACTTGCTCTAAAACTCAGGGACCTTAATCTCAGTTTCTAGGCATATAACCACAGATTAACCTTGACATTGTTTTTTTATGCAGAGGGGACCACCGGAGTCTTTCAGAGCAGGAGACTGATGGAGTAAAAATTGCATTTTGTCAACAGACATTTAGTTCCGGTGGTTTGGAATGGGGAGATGCTGGAGAAAAAGTGATGAAAGATAAAGACTATTCTAGAAATTCATGAGTGCCTAAGATTTTGAATGCTATCATAAGGGATGGAAAGGGATGAATGGATGCTAACTTATGTCAGGATGAAAGACTCTTTATTGTTGAGGGATGTGGAGTCAAGATCCCTGAGGTTTCTACCATGAACTGAAACAGGGGTATGGGGAAGGGAAGCTGGCTGAAGGAAAAGGTGAGCTTTTGTTGGATCACCTTAAGGGTTGAGATGAAGGTGGCTGTTCTACAGCTGAAAATTGGAGACGCAGACTGAGAGACTAGAAGATGGATCAGCGATAGAGATACAGGATTTGGAAGTTGTACACATGAGGTGTAGTTGGAGTCATGAGTGGAGAATGTGATTTTAGGACTAAATGCATAGACTCTGGGGATTGCCCAAAATGAATGCAGGGGACAAGTACCAAATCCACAGGGCTCTAGATGTGGAATAGCTCATTCAAGGTTCTCTGTCATCTTATCGTTTTTGTTTTGTTTTGCTGGGATAGCCTTTTCTTTCTTTATTCTTAGGCTGTGTTAACTCTTCTCTTTATTTTTTCTCCTTTCATCTACCCTCCCATTAAAAAAATTTATTACATTTTATTTATTTGCAGCTTTATCGATACCTGTAATTGACATATAACATTGTAAGTTTAACATGTACAGTGTGATGGTTTGCTATACATTGAGAAATGATGGCCACACTAAAGTTAGTTAACACATATATCACCTCACGTAGTTATCCTGTGTGTGTGTGTGTGTGTGTGTGTGTGGAGAACATTTAAGATCTATTCTCTTAGCAACTTTCAAGTGTGTGTACCATACAGTATCCCTCCAGCTCCACTGAGATATAATTGACATATAACATTGTATAAGTTTAAGTTGTACAACGTGTTGATTTAAGACATTTATATATTACAAAATAATTATCACCTTAGGGTTAACTAACACCTCAATCACAGCACATAATTACCATTTCCTTTTTGTGGTGAGAACACTTAAAATTTACTCTCTTGGCAACAATACAGTGTTGTTAACTGTAATTATCATGCTGTGTGTTCCATCTCCCAAACTCACTCATCTTGGAACTAGAGTCACCATGCTCATGTTAGATTGCCTTCTTTTTCTCTTCTTTTTATTTCCTTTTTCTCCTTCACTTCTTTGATTCCTTTTTTTTCCTGTTTCTCTTTGGCTTCCTTTCCCCTAGTCTTGTGCAAAGATGCCTGATCACTTAGGTGTAGGGTAGGAACAATCATGGATGAAAAGGAGAAGCGTATAGGCAGAAAGGAAAATATGGACAACCTTGGGAAGTCCATGGTTCTGTTTTATATATTACACATAAGACTTCTTTGTCCAAGGGAAATTATTCCTCATAGTAGAAATAAAAGGCATTATTTGAAATGGTGTTTACAGGCAAAATCATTACCTAAATGTTTATAGGCTCGGAAATTAACTTTCACTTGGATCTAGTTAAGTGAAAGCGACTGTCATAAAATTTGCCTTTTTTTGTTCTCTGATTTCTTAATTCTGGAAGACCGGGGACAACTCCCTTGTATTCCCATCTAGTGATGTTGGAAGTTGAAATCAGAATGCCACCTCCTTTTTCAAATGCCCCTGGAAACATGTTCCCTTAGAAACCAGACTTTAAAAGGGTATATCTAAGATTGTATTCTTTTATTAGTACAATATTTTAAGTAATAATTTATATTTGTAGCAAATATTGTTATCTCATGGGAATTTTCAGTTATATCTTAAACATTCATGAAGTGATTTAATTTTAAAAACAAATGCTGTTGGAAAATTAGTATTTTCCCACTGAAAATGAGATGATCTAATCATATGTACACCTCTCAAAGAAAGAGGGTATCTTTTGGGGGTAGCATTTTCTTATCTTCCTATTGCCAGGAAGTACCTAACATCTATTCTTCGTGCAGCCAGCATAGCCTGTTGCTCACTGGCTTAACAGTTCTTTCATCCATGCAAGCAGTAAAATTGACTGCCCCTTTTCAAAGGGCATATGCCCTCCTAGCATTACCTGCTCATTTTAATGCTTTTGAATTTATTGCCAATGAGATATTTGAAAGCACTCATCTTCAGGAGTCAAAATACTCAAAATCATTATGAGTTAACATATCAATTTAATTAGTACATTTGTGTACTTTGTGTCTGGCAGTTTGTTGCTGAAATAAGTGTGTGTTCGCATGTGTTTAGTCATGGGTAAATTATAAAACAATATAGAACAATTTACCATATGGTATTTGTCTATAAGGAATTTACAGTCTGGTTGCAGGGTGAGTAATAACTTGAACAGCAAATTACCCATAGGCAAAATCCTACCTTTTCTCACTACCTATTTTGTAAGTAAAGTTTTATCAGAACACAGCCACATATGTTCATTTACATGTTATCTGCGATTGCTTGCACACTGCAATAACAGGTTTGAGTAGTTTTGATGGAGATTGTATGGCCCACAAACCTAAAAGTACTTATCTGATTCTTTACAGATGAAATAGCCTTGACCCCAAGCTTAAAAGCACTAAAGTATGAGTCAATTGATGCCCTAAGACTTGCCAAAGTCTCATGAGTAGATATGTTCAGATTGGCTACAAATTTATATACAGTAGTCCTCTTTATTTGTGGTTTTGCTTCCCGTGGTTAACTTTGGTCAGCCACGGAAATATTTAATAGTTACAAAGATTATTAACTGGAAAATTCTGGAAATAAACAATTCATAAGTTGTAAATTGTATGCCATTCTGAGTACTGTGATGAAATCTTGCATCATCCCGTGCAGGACATGAATCGTGCCTTTGTCCAGTCTCTCCACACTGCATATGCTTCCTGCCCATTAGTCAGCTTAGTAGCCTTTTGGGTTATCAGATGGGCTGTCATGGTTTAACAGGGCATGTGTTCATATAACCCTTATGTTACTTAATAATGTCCCCTAAATGCAAGAGTGGTGATGCGTACAGTATGTTTGTACTGTAAGGGGAAGAATATAGTATTCAAAGGTTTTGATACTATCTGAGGCTTCTTTCATCCACTGGATAATGGGAGGACTACTCTAAAACATTATATACCTTCTTGGAGGACAAGCCAGAGAGACTAAGACTGAAAATTCTGCTCTTCTGTTTGCTGATTATATGAGTTTGGACAGGGACTTAAAGTCCTAGTTTCCTTATCAGAAAAATGGGCTTAATTGCTATCTATTTCCCTTGGTCATAAAGGTTTAATGAAATAACACAATACTAAGGGGTAGTTTTTCTGGGTTGGCTTCATTCTCTGGGAAAGACAGTTCCTTGTAGCTCTACGCTTACAGGATTCTGCTAGTTGAGGTTTGAGGACACGTGTGCTGTCATTTCAACTTCTGATTGGCCCACTGCAGCCAAATGTCCACCCCTTGACCAAACACTGCCCTACCAGGAACCTATGGCCTGAGGGAGAGGCATTTCTCATGAGAAAGGGATGCAACCAAAAAGTCACATGTTAAGATTTTGTACCAAAAGTAACATTGTTTTTACCTTTGCTTGACCTTATTATTTGACTTTACCCAACCTTTGTTGGAGATACATTTTTCCAAGGGCTAAGGACCAGAATCCACGTGGACACTTACTGTCTGGCCAATTGCAATGGTGCAGACTTAAGGAGTGGAATGCAAGAGCTGCATGAGCCACAGCAGCTGCTTATTGGGCTTCTATGATTTGTTTAGAATTCTGTGAAAGACACAGTCTCTGTAATTCTTAACCTTCCGTCTACTTTGAAAAACAGTAGGGATGGTTTTCACATAACTAACATACCCCTTTGTACACACCCATGGTTATGGCTGTGGACAATTTCTCTTCCACCAAGAAAATATATGGGAATGCAAGTGAGGATGACATTATTACAGATGACCTTGATTCTTTTTTGGAGGGGTTGAGAGGGCCGCACAATCATAAAGCACTAGCCAACTTTAGTACTTCGTTATAATTTAAAAATTAATGATATACCTCATAATTGATCACAATACACTGGGGAACTGTGTCATGTAGTTGAGAACCATTACCCTAGAAGAACTTGGAGTCACCTGAGGGTGATTGAAGAGGCCTATAAAATGAGTCTTGATACAAGGAGATGGATTGAATGCCTAATAAATGGAACAGCATCTGGAACAGCTGAGAGTATAAAAATCCCACAGATAAAGGATTCTTGTATTTATGCATCTGTATAAGTTATAGGTCTCTGGTTAAAACAAACAAACAAACAAACAAACAAACAGAAACCCCTGCCATTAGCTTAACCAAAAAAGAAGAATTTATTCTAACACAATATATCTTCTAGTCTCTAGTTATCTAAAATGGTGTCTGGCACATCTTAGGTGCTCAGTAAATATTTGTTTACGAATGAATGATCCCAACCATAAAGTCATTAGAAACCCAGATAGTAATCTTATCTCTGCAACTCTTATCTCTGCTTCTCTGTTTGTAATATTTCATATGTCTCCTCTTCCCTGAAGCTAGTACCTCTGCTTCCCAATCTATGTGTCAGCACATGGCCACCCCATAGCTCCAGAGTTGATGTCATCTGGTTTCAGCTGTTTGATGAAGCTGACTTCATTCTTTGCTTCCAACTCTAACTGCTAGTGGAGAGACAATCTGATTGGCCCAGTGTGTGTTAGGGGTCCACCCCTGCTCAATCACCTGTGACAGCATGGTGGCCAGCAGCATAATCCCCAGGATCCTGTGGCTTTGGGTTGGGCAGTATGGGGAGCATTTCCAGACATAAAGAAATCCACTGTCAACTGGGAATGGGCTCCATTAGATTGATGAAACAGAAAATATTAAAGCCAACTCTCCATGTAGCTTGCTGCAGGACAGGATTTGCTTGGGATTGGTGGCGATACCTGAAGTCAGAATAGTTTGGCTTCCTAGTCTTGGATAGAATGTCAACCTACTCTTCTTCCATGGTTATTATCACATGTTCACATCAGCCAAGAGAACATAGGATTGTCTTTTGAGAAAGTCTCAATGTGAGCAATCCTCATTTTTTAATTGAATTTATTAGGGTGACATTGGTTCAGAAAACCATACAGGTTTCAAGTATACAACTCAACAAAGCATCATCTGCACACTGCGTTGTACACTCATTCCCCCAAGCAGAGTCTCTTTTTGTTCCCAGTTATCCCCTTTTGCCCACCTCCACCTCCCCAAACCTCCTTTCTCTGGCTATCATCACACTGTTGTCTGGGTCCATGTGCTATGTATGTATGTTTTTTGGCTAATCCCATCACCTTATTTCATCCAGCCCCCAGTGCCCCTTCCCTCTGACAGCTGTCAATCTGTTCCATGTATCCACGTGGCACCCTCATTTTCATGATAGCTAGTTGGTGCTGAATAGTAATGGGATTCTATTCCTGGACTTCGTGATTTCATCTCTGAGCAAATGCAAAGCAGATCTTGGCAGGTGTCTCTAAACATGATCAGCAATGCCAAGGCACCTCTCGCTGCTAAAGCAGCACAGCAGACGTGAGCGACATTTTTAGGCTTGTTTGTGCTGAGTGTTAAGTAATAAGGTCTTAATGTGGAAAGTATCATGAATAGCTCTTGGGTGATGGCTTGGTTTGGTAGAAAGGGCCAAACAGGTAACATTCCAGGCAAGTCACTTGCTACTACCTCTGAAATATCAAGCAAGTTTCTTAACATTTCTGAGTTTTATTTTTGTCATTAGCAAAATTGAAATCGTGACTTTTCAGGAGAAAGAAAGAAAACAGAAATAGATACCTCTCTTTGTACCATACACAAGTATAAGTTCCTGATGAGTTAAACCGCTAGTGTGAAAAAACAAAGTTTCAAAGGTTTCAGAAGGCAATATAGGTGAAAGGCTTTCTTAAGCATCATAAAATTAAGGGTTTCTAAATACAAAGCCACTGTGAACACAGTTAAACGTAGTTGGCAGCATGGGAGAAGATATTTGGGACATAAATAGTAGACCTTGAGTTAATATCTATAACAGACTTAGTAAAACTCATATCCACAGCAAATCAGTAAGACAGTAGATAAATAGGCTAAAGGAATAGACAATTCAGAGAAGAAAATTTTACATCATAATAAATGTATAGAAAGACTCAACCCCATTAATAAAAAAGATTCATTTTTCAAAGAATGGCCTTCCTTTGGCAAAAATGAAAATGCAAGTTATGTGGGACAAGGAGCACTTTCATATAGTATTCATAGGAGGCATTTTTAAATAAAGCTTTTGTTTAAGTTATATTGGCAGTAATTCCAAGATGCAAAATGTATATACCCTTTAACCCAGCAATTCGACTTCTAAGAATCCATCAAGAATTCTTTAGTTGTGCACAATAATATATGGACCAAGGATTCTTGTTTCAAAATATTTTGTTGTAGAGAAAAAATTAGCAACAACCTTTATGAAGAGGAGAGTAGTTAAATGATGGTGCATCCATTAGAGTGAAAAACTGGAAACAAACAAATGACCATCAAAAAGGGCTAGCTGATCAGTCGTGGTATATTCATTCTGCGGAATGTTTTACAGATATTTAAATGAATGAGGTAGACCCACAAATAATATTATGGAATCATGAATAATAGAATTATTAAGTATAATATGATCCAATTATGTGAAATGTACTTATATTTATGTACATACATATACATGTATGGAAAGGGCCAGGGAAGGATCACACCAAATTAGACAGTAGTAGCCTTTGTAGAATGTCTAAATGTGTGGGTGAAGGATGATAATCACACTTTCCTATATTATTGTATTATTTAACTATTTAGTTGATGGTCTTAATTTTTCTTCTGAAACATAAAGTAATAAATTATTTTTAAAACAGCAATGATGTAAGGATAAAGTACTAAATACAAAACACTTAGGACAGTATTTGGCAGGTAATAGGTCCTTGATACATATTAGTGTTTTCTTTTAATCCTTCGCTAGAACAGATGAGAATTGTATGAATTAAAAAATATTCTAGTTAGTGCCTTTAATATGTCCTGGGGAGAGCTTATCTCTAAGGACCTTCCAATCTGCTTATGAACATATGACAGATGCGCAGATATTTCCAGTAGTGATTTGGATGAGTTCATGCACTCCAGTAATGTTTATGCCCATTATCTGTGTGCTGCCATACACTTCTGGCACAACTACATTACTTCATGTTGGACATGTACAGTTAAGTTGTTGATGCTATTTAGTTAGCTACATTTCTGATCATTTTTTATTCCTCTCTCCCAAGGAAAAAAAGTCCATCCTTTCATGCACATCCTTTCCTTTCTGCATAGCTACCCGTTAAAACATGTCTTATTTATCTGGGTCTTTATGGCTAGATTCGAGAGTTCAAAGGAGTCAAAGACAATGCATGTTTGTTCATGGGCTAGACACCTATGCCAGGCCCAGGACTGTGAAATGAATGGTTGATGATAGCGTAGTATGAACATTCATATGTTGAAGGTGTACAGAAGTATAGAAGTACGTCAGAAGAACATGGAACTGGGAATAGTGCTAATAGGTTTGGGCGAAGGGACTAGAGGTGAGAAGGTGGATGAAGTAAGATAACAGCATTGCTGTAGTAAAGAAGACAGCAAATGAATAGCAGACTGTATGTCACAAGACCAGTGTAAAATGAATGAAGAGTTGAGAGAGATGATGCTAGAGAGAAGGCAGGAGCCAGATGAAAATGACTTTGTAAACTCTACCTTGGAATTTGCCTGGGAAAATGCTGATACAGAATCAGGTCTCTGCCACCTTCCTTCCTAATTCCAGCTTAATTGTTTTCTCTCTCTCCTGAGTGGAGTAGGTATGGGTTAGGCAGGAGCACCTGGGGATTTTCTGGAATCCAGAACCAAAGGGCCATGCCAGGAGCCAAGTCAAGCATGGGGTGCGGTGGGGGAGGGCCCCCGGGGACTATTTGGAGCAAGCTTGGTCTGCAGAGTGCTGTGGACCTTGGATGAAGGGCAGTACCATACCAAAAGTGGCTCTTGGAAGACCCTGACCCTCAAAGAGCTATGACGAGGAATGAGACTACCTAGGCGGAGTCTTTTATTTCCATGTGAGCAAGAGAATACCAGCTTTATCAGCTGAGGGATCCAAGAAGGAAACAATTCCATGCCATGGTATATTAGTCCTGGTAGGCTTGGTTTAATCTGTGGAAACAAAAATTCCCCAACTCTCAGTGGCAGAAATACAGCAAGCATTTCTTTCTTTTTCATATTACGTGTCAATCACCCATGATCTGAGGTTTCTGCATGAGGGACCCAGGCTGATTGAGGGTCTGTCATCTGGAAACTCAATAGTCACTGTAGCAAGAAGGAGGGAAAATGAGTATTTTCATGCTGACCTTTAAATGTTTTCACCCAGAAGTGATGCATGTCATTTTTTCTCATATTCATTGGACAGAACACTTCACGTGAGTACATGTAGTTTTGGAAGTTGAGGAGGAGTGGAATTCTTTCTATGCCAGAGTTAGAGGGAACTGTATAAAGGTGAACAGTGGAAATGTCTACCACATCTGGGACCGGCAACTGCCAACCTGGCCATTGTTGGTTCGTAGGTGCATTGTGCCTTCTGCCTCTTAGCAGATTCTTGCTTAAAGGGCCTCAGCTGCTGGACCTGATCTAAGGGTGAACAGAGCCCCAAATGGGCAAAGGAAAATAACCTAAAAGGGTCCCAGAAACCAGAGAGAGGAAAGATAGGCAAAACACTCAGAATAGATAGCAACTCCTCCAAGGGTTGGCAAATGACAGCCTATGGACCAAACCCAGACCAACCACTTGCTACTAAATGGCTTTCAAAGTAAGAATCGTCTTATAGTTTTAAATGGTTGCAAAAAAGTGAAAGAAAAATAATACATCAAATGCTTTATAATGGGTCATGCCTTCCTCTAAATCTTTGCATTTATCTCCATGAATCTTTACAACCCTGTTGTAGAGATGTACTAGGAGTCCTTTTGTAGAGGAGGTACCTGGAGCTTCTAAATGGGTAAGAAGTTAGGTAGAGCTAATGGGTCATTCAGCTGGCATTTGAATCCAGAAAGTCTGACCTCAGACCCTATACTCTTAATCTGCCTCCCTCAGTGAAAAGTTCAGTACAGTATTTAAGGAACAAAAGAAAAGAAGATGCAGGTAATGCATTCTGCTGAGTACCCAAGAGAGAACATCACTGTATTTCAGAGAAGTAAAGAAAGGCTTTCAGAGAGGAGGGGCCACATTTCTACCATGATGATAGATAGGAGCTTTGAACTAACTTTGAACCTCAATTAAGCAAAATTTACCCATAAAAGAATTCACTCTTCTCATTAGTAGACCTTAGGTTTGATTTATAAAAACTATACTTGTATTATAAAAACTATAGTAGACCTTAGGCTTATATTATAAAAACTATACTTGTGGCTCAGTGGTTGAGTGTCAACCCTTTGAACCAGGATGTCACGGTTCGATTCCTGATCGGGGTACATACCCAGATTGCAGGCTCAATCCCCAGTGTGGGGAGTGCAGGAGGCAGCCAATCAATGATTCTCTCATCATTGATGTTTCTATCTCTCTCTCCCTTGCTTTCTGAAATCAATAAAAATATATTTAAAAAAAACTATACTCAATTCTTGCTATTATATATTTTGAATTTAGCTAACAAAGAATTTATGAGAATTGATTTTTCTCTCCTGCTATATATGTAACTACATAATATCCTCAGTCTTGCCTCTTGGCCCACAAAGCCTGACCTGTTTGCCATCTGGTCCTTCACAGAAACAGTTGCTGACCCTGACTTAGTGCTATGGAAGTTCAGGAGGAGAACACCAGTAATATTAATGAAAACATAAACATGGAGGAGGTTCAGTAACAACACAAAAACCTTTGTATTAATAAAAAATGAGTTTTTCCTTAAATTTTTAATATGAAATATTCACACATACACAAAAGTTTTTTAAAAAATATATTTTATTGATTTTTTTACAGAGAGGAAGGGAGAGGGATAGAGAGTTAGAAACATTGATGAGAGAGAAACATCGATCAGCTGCCTCCTGCACACTCCCCACTGGGTATGTGCCCGCAACCAAGGTACATGCCCCTGACCGGAATCGAACCCGGAACCCCTGAGTCCGCAGGCCGATGCTCTATCCACTGAGCCAAACTGGTTAGGGCCACAAAAGTTTTTTTTAATGATAAAATGGACTACCAGTTACCTGATACTTAGTTTCAACTAATGCCAGTATGTGAGAGGGGGCAGGCTGGGCTGAGTGACCCCCCCCCCCCCCGCCCCGCGCGCACACACACACAATGTTGGGGTGTTGTAAAGTAAGCAGGCATACTATAATTTCATTGAAAAATATACTAGTATGTAACTATAATAAATGAGACTTCTGTTTTTAAAAAAGTGTGTAGCCACAATACCATTATTATACCTAACACAAAAACAACACTAAGTCCACATTCAGTTTTTCCTAATTCTCTCAAGAAAGACAGAACTTAGACATCAACAAGGTTACAAACGGAGGAGGCAGTGAAGGATAACTTGACTAAGCCAGTAAAAAGAGGGAAAAGAGAACATCACAGTAAAATAAATAGTGGAAGATACAAAGAATGGAATTGTGTATCAGTTGCTTATTATTATGAACATGACAAATTCCCTTCCAATTTTATACAGATTCAGTTAAAACTCAGCAACATCGAAGCACTTTAAAATCAAAGAGATGAAAAATTGTTTAAATTACAGTAATGTGCATGTAGATACAAAGAAAAAAAGAGATTATAATTTTAACAGCAAACATGGGGATTTAAGGTGAAAAGCATGAACACGATAAATAAGGACATTACTTAATTATAATAGGCACAATATAAAATAAGATATATTAGTTATAAGCATAAATGCACACATGAGACTGAAAAAATACAAAGCAAAATTTATTAGAACTTGATATTAATAAAATTTTAGTGTGTGATCTTGCTAAACATCTTTGAGAATTAACCAGAGCCAGGCAAACTATGTATTTTAATAAACAAAATTGAATATATTTAACTTCCAATTCTATAAAGGGGAAAAGTATATGTATTTTTGCATATCTGTGGGATATTTCCAAATATTATGTTCTTAGGCCTAAATTTTCATAGGCCATGTTCTCAAATCATAATCCAATAGCTAAAAATAATTCTAAAAAGGAAATCAGTGCAAAAGTGATGACGATAAGGCTCTTAATTACGTGCTACTAAAATTCTTCTAAATTATCCTTGGATCAGATTAGAAGTCAAAACTTGAATTATAAACTACCTAAAAAGCAATCAAATTTTTTTTCTACCAAAATCTATGGGACATATTAAAAGCTGAACTCAAGAGAATGCTATTGCCTTAAACATCAATATTTTATAAGTGTAATAAAGGGACATAAAATGTATCTTAAAAATTTAGAAAAAGAACATAAAAATAATACATGTAGAAAAAGAGAAGTATTAAAGATAAGGCTGAAATTGTTCAGTTAGAAAATTGATGATTTGTAGAAAAGCTAAATATGTCCAAAATCTGGTTCTTTGAAAAGACCAATAAAATTGATAACTTATTTTTTATTGTAGTTGAGAAAGAGAGACACCCAAAAATATACATAATTAGCAAGGAAGGTGATAAGACCACAGATAGAAAATGGTAAAACATTCACCCTTGTGACAATATATTTGAAAGCCCAAAATGAAATGATTTGGATGCAAATTATGTCGTTTCTGGTGCTGGCCAAGACCCAGAAGCCCACCAAGCCCGTTTCTTCCACTGATGACAACTATAAGTCCTGGACAGAATACCCAAAGCAATGACCCGAGGCCTCTGAAAAGGAAACTGTACACCTTTTTGGCCAAAGGAAAAGGAAAAGCAGGCTCCCGTTGTGGTCCATACATGACTCTGTCATTGACCAAAACTTATAGAGCTGTATGCCAAAAAAGAATGACTCTTTGCCGAAACCGGTTTGGCTCAGTGGATAGAGCGTCGGCCTGCGGACTGAAAGGTCCCAGGTTCGATTCCGGTCAAGGGCATGTACCTGGGTTGCGGGCACATCCCCAGTAGGAGATGTGCAGGAGGCAGCTCATCGATGTTTCTCTCTCATCGATGTTTCTGACTCTCTATCTCTCTCCCTTCCTCTCTGTAAAAAATCAATAAAATATATTTAAAAAAAAAAGAATGACTCTTTATATAAATTAAGTTTAAACTTACATATTTTCTTCAGGAAGAAGAAAATTTGTATAAGATATAGATGATACTAGAAATGTAATTGAAGGTCTACCATTTCAGAAATCACAAGAACCAGACAAGCTAAGATCTCTACCAGTCAGCAAGCAGTTAATCTTAGTGTTACTGTACTATTCCAGACTATAAAGGAAGACAGCATAACAATTATGATAGCAAAAATGATTAAAAAAATAGTATAAAGAACAGAAACTACCAACCAACATCATATGGCTATAACTATCCAATAATACCTATTCCAGACTATAAAGGAAGACAGCATAACAATTATAGCAAAAATGATAAAAAATAGTATAAAGAACAGAAACTACAGACCAACATCATATGGCTATAACTATCCAATAATATAATTGTGTCAGTGAATAATAAGCTGTGACTAAGTAGGCTTTTTCCAGAAATGGAAAGATATTCACTGTCAGGAAATCTATCCATGTAATTCATTTCTACAACAAAATAAAGGAAAATAATGATATTGTATTAAAATGCTTCTAAAGGCAGTTCCTAATCTTCAGCAGGTATTCCTTATTAAACAAACAAGTTCAAGGTTAAGTAGGAATAGGTGGTAATTTCAGAATATAATAAAGGCTATTTACCCAAAAGCAGTGGCTAATATTGTCTTAAATGGCAAAACACTGAAATCATTCGAGTTAAACTGAACCAGACAAGGAGGGCTACTATCACCATTATTATTTAGCATTGTTTTGGAGATTCTAATATAGTAAGGAAAGGAAGTATAAAAATTGGTATGAGTAGTAGAAAAATAATTCAGTTATATCATCTTTTGCTTATTATTAAATTGTGTGCCTAGAACATGCATGATCGATGGACTGATAAAACACCAGAATTAACAAGCCTTCATCCACAGTAAATATGGAAAAATCAAGTGTTTCTCTGCATTAGCAAAAATGATTGAGGAATGGAAATGAGGAAACATTTTGCATTCACAGTTGGTGTCTGCAGTTTACCTGTATGCCGCGGGGGAACCAGTGCAGGATACGAAGCCTGGGAGAAATAGGATCAGGTTTGCATTTTGAAAAGAATGCTTCAGCAACTCTGAAGAGATTCGTTTGAAGCAAGGAGACCAATTATAAGGCTCCTGCAAAGATCCAGGCAGAGATGATGAGGCCTCAAGCAAAAAATGGTCTTGAGAAAGAAGAGAAGGGGAAGGAGCTGAGATAGCAAGTATGGAGAATCCAGAAGGATTTTCGATCAACTGATGGGAAGGAAGGGAGAGAGAAGAGATACAAAGACTCCTCAATTCCGGCCAGGAGCCTGGGGTCTGTTCGTTGGGTGGGAATGCCGGAGGATGGGCAGGCTTCATGTGCCATGTCTGTGGGATACAGAAGTATTCAGCAGGCAGTGATTGTATGAGTCAGAGCTGAGAGGGAAGGATGCCTGATATGCCCAGTGCAATTACTGGACCAGCATACCTTCCATAGGAAACTGACTCTCAAGTGGTGGGTGAGCACAAGATGCTCCTTCTAGCCCTTCAGATAGGATACATTTCCTTTCTCCACTTTGCTCCAGACCTCATGAGGCTGCCCTTATGGACTGTAGCCAGGCTCTCTTGCTCTCTGGTTTCTGATTGCCTTTGGTCTTGGATTGAATGTTCAGACTGCCAGGCTATCATCTCTGGCAGCTGTAGCAACTGTGCAACCTTCTGGCAACTTCTTCCTCACCTGCCCCTTTCAGCCTAGAGGTCTGAACAGCTCTCTGTGGGTATTCTACTCTACCTTATCCCAGCCTGCGCCTTTAAAGTGGTCCCCTCATTAAACTCCTCCCAATCTCACCCATGTGGTGTGCCATTTTCTGTTTGCTACACCTACCTGGCCAGTGAATTGGCAGCATCAAAATCCCTTGAGGTGTCTATTAAAATATGGCCCTTAGGGCTTTATCCTAAAGTTAGCAAAACGATTTCTAGGGGTGAAACAAAAGACTCTGCAATTTCTCAAGCATCTCAAGTGATTGTGATCTGTAGCCAGATTGGGGAACCTCCCTGGTCTTCTTGGCAGCCCTTCTGAGGCAGGATGGTATCATGAGCCAGATGGTTGAGGTTAAACAGCTCAGTCCCAGGCTCTGCCACTGTCACCGTGTGACCTTGGCCATAATTATTTTATTTGTCTGAGCTTTGGCTTCCACAAATATAAAGGGACTTCATAATTCCTACCTTATGTTGTTTTTCAGATGCTTATGTGAGATATTCCATGTAAAGCAACATGATTTTAATATGCTTTCAGCAAGTGTTATTTATGATCTGTTGATCGTATCCATTTAATCTCTATAAACTTACTCAGATTTTGCCAACTCTAGGTCAAATAAGACTGGGTCCCTGTATTCCGTTTTGTGAAGGACATAGAGAAGTAAAATAATTATAATAAAATGCAATTAGATGCTCCAATATTTACAAACTTCTCATTTAGGAAGTTTTACTGATGCCAACAAAGCTGTGGCCCAGAGCAGATGTTTTTCAACTCTGTTATCCAGGAGACAGGGTTATGGATTTATGCACCTGACTTCATCCATGGAGTTGTTTTCTAATGAACTGCTTTGGGAGTAAAGGAGAGGTTGGGAGAAGCAGGCAGGTTTCAGAGACATTTGTGAAACATCACAGGTATTTCAAGCTGTCCATCTAGTGGACAGGGAGGCAGGACAAGTGTTCAGACAGGGACTGGCATATGGAGTGTATGGATGTGAGCATGTGGGATCATTGGGAAAGGCACAGTTTGGTATGATGGGAACACAATGTGAGAGGTCACTGATGAACTGTGTGGCTATTCTTTCATTCAACTAATAGTTATAGAACTTCTACTCTGGATCAGGTAGGCACTGGCCTGGGGGCTGGCAACACAGACACATGCCAAATAATCATTGTCTGTCCTGATGGAGCCTACATTCTAGTAAGAGTTTTAATTGATGAACAAACAAGTAAATGCATAATGTGAAATGGTGACTATTGCCATAGAAAAGTATTATAAAGTAAGGTAAAGGGAGAAAGTGGTATGGGGTAGGATGGGTGGAAGGGATATAGTATAGGGTGGCCAGGAAAGGGGGACAGTATAGAGTGGCCAGGGAAGGCCTCTCTAGTAAGAGGGAATATAGGAGCTAGCCACATGGATGTCTGGCAAAAGCCTTCCAACACAATACAAAGCCAGCACGTGACGTGCTGGAGAACCAGCAAGCAGCCCGTGTGGCCTGCACAGAAAGAAATGAGAAGAGGGATAAGAGACGAGATCAGAGAACTGGGTGGTGGTTGTAGCCCATGTAAAGCCTAGGAGGCGATTGTGAGCATTTTGTTTTGACTCTGAGGTAGTTCGTAAAGCGAGCTGGGGTTTTGATATTATCGGACATCGGTTACTGACTGCTGTGTTGAAAATAGACCGTAGGGGAGCAAGAGGGAAGAGGGCCATACCACTTAAAGAGCAATTGTCTTCATCCAGGGGGCAGAGAGCGGTGGGGCAGCATGGGAGCTGTGGCGATGGCGAGATGTGATGTGTTTTGAAGATAGAGTCAAAGCCTTTTGAAGAGGGTTCACATATAGGTGTGTGCATGAGAGATAAGGAGCAGTTAAGATTGGCTCATGGTTTTTGGCGGGAGCAATTGGAAGGTCACAGTAGTTATAAACTGAATCGAAGAACTACAGGAAGAATCGGTTTGTGGTGAGAGAATGGGAATTGGGGATTCTCCGTTAGACGTTTCCAGTGGGAGGTGTTGAGCAGGCTGCTCAGTAGTTGAAGTTCCAGAAGTCCAGGCTGCGGGTATACATTTGGGAGGCATTCGTGTATGAATGGCATTTAAAGCCTCGAGACTGGGTGAGTTCCCTTAGGGAAGATATGCAGGGATTGAAGTGGGGCATCTGGTACTGAGAAATTGGGGAGACTAGAAAGAAGCAGAAACGAGTTAGAGAGGGAGCAACCCGTTTGGTGGGAAGGAAAGGAGGTGGATGCTAAAACAAAGTGTTTCTAGCAGGAGGGATGGGAGAAGCCAATGTCCCTGATGGGTGAGGGTGATGACTGAGAATGGACCCGAGGTTGTGGCAATGTGGAGTCCATCACTGGTGACCCTGAAGAGCTGTCTCAGGGGAGTGGCGGGGAAGAAGCCTGATAGGAGTGAGTTCAGGAGAGGGTGAACCCTGAGGATTTGAAGACCAAGAGCAAGGGCAACCCTTTGGAGCCTTTTTACTCTAAAGGAGGGAAAGAGAAATGGAATGGGAGCTGGAGGAGGATGTGGGGACTTGGAGTGAAGATATAAAAATCCACTGCTATGGGGATGGGAATGACCCAGTGGGGGGGGGGGGGGGGGGGGGGCGGGGGG
>NW_005371843.1:915542-940351 GCF_000412655.1 Myotis brandtii | reverse complement strand
GGGGGGGGGGGGGGGGGCAGGGTTGCCGGTGTGACGTCCTGAAGTAGGCATGAGGGTGTGAGGTCTAGTGTAGAAATGGATGGTTTGGTGTCACATAGGAGCATCCTGAGCTACCAGACAGAAAGCAGAGCAAATGGGCCCAGAGACAAGATGGCAGGACTGGCACAGGGAAGCTCTGTCCTACTGGCTCTTTTCTCAGAAATAAGAATTGGAGTTTCTGCTCCAGTAAGCCCAGAGAGTGTCTGCGGGAGGGGAGTGGGCACATGGTTAGATTAGGGACCTGTAGCAATGATGGCCAGGAGCCCTAAGGTCCCCTTGAGTTACTGACCTTGAATTTCAAGGGACACCAGTCACAAGGCTTGTGTATTATTCTCTAGTCTGATTCTTTAGTGGGGCAGCTGGAGGAGTTGAGTAGACAAAGTTGAATGTATCTAAGGTGGGGTTTTGCCAGGCAGGTATATGGACCAAATAATGAAAAGGGGGCAAAATATGCCCTGTGAGAAGTTGAGTTCTGCTCTCTGAGCACCGGGAACCGTCTGTGATGACACATATGTTTTATAACTTGCATCAGATAGGCGTGGAAGCGGGAACCCACATTGTGGCAGCAGTTGGCTGCTTCCTCATTGCTTCCGTGTCTGACATTGGTGTCTACTTTCAACTTGGTGAACTCTGCAAAGGCTGGACCTGGCATTAGACTTGTATCTTTTTGTCCACGGGCAAATAATAACTTCCATTTCCACAGGAGGTTGAGGGAGCACCCCCGCCTCCAACACACACACACCCTCCCCTTCTTGCAGTCTTCAATGAACCATGTGCCATGTCAGCTGACTCTGTAAGGTTTGCGGTTCCCAGAGCTAATTTTAAAAGTTTTCTATATCACAGCACACATGTGTTGTGCCACCCTTTGGCTCAACTGGGCCAACTATTTTCAGGTACAAAATATATTTTATGAGTTAGATATCTATCTAAAGAGTACATTTTGTAAAGCCCGGTAAAATTGCATTTTCAGCCAGAGAAATCTCAAATATCAGAATGACCTCCAAGGACCAAAGCATCCAGGAACATTGTGTATTTTATTAAGTAGAGAGATCTAAACAAAATCCATCATGTGGGTATGTATAAAATGTGTTTACAACAGAATAATCTATCTCGGGATGACCTTCTCATGGCTACTTGCCTATGCCCTCAGGAGCAACACACTATCTTAGGGTTTTTAAAATTCATGTAAATAAAGAAAAAAATTTAAAAAACTATTTATTCCATTAAGCCAGTGATTTTCCATCTTTTTCATCTCATAGTACACATAAACCAATTACTAAAATTCTGCGGCACACCAAAAAATATCTTTTTTGCCGATCTGACAAAAAAAATAGGTATAATTTTGATTCATCCACACCGATGGCTATTATTGTGTTGGCTGTTGTCATTTTTGCATTTAACAATCTTAAGGGAAAAGAGGTCAGTGCCCCTGACTAAATGGTCAGGTATAGCATGTTTTAAAAATTCTGTGGAACACCAGTTGAAAATTGCTGCATTAAGCTGTGCAGATTTTGTTCAAATTCATTTCGTGTCTATTCATACATTTGTTTCTCAATGTAACAAATCAGAAAAGCCCTGCTGACAAAGTTTACATTTAAACTGATGTTAAACTCCTTAATCTAGAATTGTCACGAATAGAGTAAAAGTTTATAGCAACTTTAAAAAAGTGTCTCTTTAGCCCAGCCAGTGTGGCTCAGACCTATGAACCAGGAGGTGAGGAGTCAATTCCCGGTCAGGACACATGCCCAGGTTGCAGCCTCAATCCCCAGCGTGGGGCGTGCAGGAGGCAGCCGATTGGTGGTTCTCATCATTGATGTTTCTATCTCCCTCTCCCTTCCTCTTTAAAATCAATAAAACTACATTTAATAAATAAATGTCTCTTTAAATAATTCTTTGGTTTTTTTCTTTGATGGAAATTTCATTAAAGCTTATGTTTGCTAACTGAAGATGATAATTTATTACTGAACTTTGTATCAGTCTTTCAGGGTGGGCATTCATTTGGAACTTAGTTTGGTATATGAGTGTTTGAGTTACTCTATACCTAGAACAGATGTGTTTAAGTCTCCCAAAGACTGCTGAAAAACTTTCTTTTGTCCCTCTCCCCCCTCCCCTCAACCTGTTAGGAATGACCTCTATAATGTGAATTATAAACATGGCAGAGTTATGGGAGGGCACATTCTTATCCCTGAGAGCTCACAATGTGGGGAATGTTGGGCAAATTGTCGTATGTGGATTACCATGTTAATGACAGGCCTTGTTAGTTAACCAGTACTTCCTTGGAACAATGCATTTTCTCTTGACAAATATGTATAGTAAGTCGCTTTAAGAATGAGCAATCTGCCCAGCCAGTGTGGCTCAGTGGTTGAGCATTGACCTATGAATCAGGAGGTCACGGTTCCATTCCCAGTGAGGGCACATGCCTGGATAGCTGGCTGGGTGGGACATGCAGGAGGCAACCAATTGATGATTCTCTCTCATCGTTGATGTTTCTGCCTCTCTCCCCCTCTCCCTTCCTCTCTGGAATAAAAAATAAAAAATAAAAAGAATGAGCAATCCAAAGTGAGCTTGAAAAACTAGGCAAAAATATCCTTACCCAGCCCCACCCACACAATGAAGGCGGGGCCTTCTGCCTTTGCTCAATACTTCTGAGTCTAGCTGAAGGCCAACAAAAGGAAGTGGTGACAAGGATATGCCATTTAATTACCTGGGAAGAAAGAAGCCTAATAAATTCTTGACCTTGTCGCTTAGCATTATTATTACCGTTAAGGAAAACAAGGACCTGGATAGAGATCATCAGGGCGGCCCAGTCTGGGGTGGAGCCCACATGGGTGGATTAAGCACAGGAAGCACCCAGGGTCACGCATCCGTCACTTCAGCCATACGTGCGTGTATCTGGTACTATAACACTATCAGCAATAACATTGTCAAATATGCAGGCAGCGGGAGGATAAATAGGGACGTGGTGTGAAAGGTAAGAGCGAGAACGGAAGACTAAATGACAGTGAACACTTATCTCTCAATAAGAGAAATGATTTCAAATGTGCCCTCCTTCAGGCCAGCTCTGACAGGTCTTTAATACAAAATCCTTCCCCCAAGGCTCCGCATGGCCTGCATCTGAGAGCCAGAGACCCGTGCCCAGCCACCTCTGTTCAGCAGGGGGATGAAGGAAATAGACATGGTGTGAAAGGAGCTTAGCTCAGAGGGAGGATCAAGGGAAATGCAGCAGACAGGGAGTGCTGGGGAGAGATAACAGCTGCGTGATGGATAGTTAGAAAGGTGTGAAAAATGGGACAGTGCAACAAATAAAATGGAGAGGTGGCAAGCCCTACAATCTTTAGATTAGCATGCACAAAGATGCCAGTTTAGGCTTAAAGGGGGAAGAAAGAGGCTGGCAGGCCTTCTCACAGACCCGAACTAGGTGACATGAAGGAAGAGGAAATGTATACATATGCAGTTAATGTACATTTTAATTATACGCATACACAGAGCCCAACAAATCTTTAGTGCCTGAGCAAATACAGATTGACAAGACTGATGGTGAGTCTGTGCTACATAATAGGTTTACCCTTGTCCTAATTATTTTTTATGGATCACTACCCAGAATGGATATAAAAAAGAATGGCTTTAACCTTTCTCTCGGGCTGATTAGAGTTTTACTATCTTTTTGGTCTTCTCCTTGTATAAGAAACAGTAAATTGAGCCACTCTGATCTTATGATATTTGGATAAAGCAAAAATGGAAGTGATTATCTTCAGACATCTTAATGATGAGTGTTCAGACGAGAGGCATACACCACCTGCTTTTCCGATTACTTTTCCTGGGAATCTAGCTCTTTATCACTTCACATTTTACCGTGGAGAGCCTATATGTTCACAAACAGGTTATATATTTTCAGAAACAGTGAATTCATCTAAGTGTCCTGGTCTAAATGTGTTACTCTATAGAGTCCACTGAGCATTTACATTTTAAAATTATCTGATTTGTACTCCCTCTACCCCCATCGAAGTGAGGAGAAAAATTGGCTCGTATTGTGTTCAGGCGCTTTTTCTTTCCTGACAGCAGTCACGACCGTGTTTGGAAATGCCTGGCACCCGTTCGGTGTGATCTCTTGCCACGCCTGCCAGTTCAGATGTCTCAGATGTAAAAAACATTCAGGTTAGGCTTCCACACGGTTTCAATGGACTACATTTTCTGAAAAGTCGGGGATGTGAAGATGGGAGAATTTTTTTATGGACCCTTTCTCTTCCTTGCAAAAGCTGGTGCTATCTTTCAGCATATGGTTGTCATATGCGGTAACTAAATCTTCAGAGTCTAGCCTGGTGTTTATTTTAGAGCAGCAGTTCTCAACCTGTGGGTCGAGACCCCTTTGGGGGGTCGAAGGACCCTTTCACAGGGGTTGCCTAAGACCATCGGAAAACACATATATAATTACATATTGTTTTTGTGATTAATCACTATGCTTTAATTATGTTCAATTTGTAACAATGAAATTGGGGGTCACCACAACATGAGGAACTGTATTAAAGGGTCGCGGCATTAGGAAGGTTGAGAACCACTGTTTTAGAGAATGAACCAACCAAATCATACTGGGGAAGCTCACCCTCCCTTCCTCAGCTCCTCTCCCAGCTCTGCAAGGCCTTCCCCAGAGTAATATCCAGTGTGGGACCACAAAAAGCTCTTTCATATTGCTGACAATTACCTGAAATTATCAGTAATCATACAAGAGGCAATTATAACTCATAGAAGCACCAACATAATGATTACATGTTGTGCAGTGCTCTGAACTTGAATGCACTCTGATAACTGGAGCGCAAGTGATGTTGCTGTGGCATTTTTTTTTTCTTGGTCAAATTATCTAGAATACACAGACTAGATACTCAATCACTTTTTTTTACTTGGGACCAGTGAGAACGAAGTCCCCATTTTAAACATACAGTGTGGTAGACCCTCTGTGGACCTTATTCCTTTTTCAAATTGCTGCATGTTCGTTAAGTTCATGCCATAAAGCAGGTCATCTTTAGGTAGAACTTATCATTATAAGGCATGCAAACCTGATGTACATCCGCATCCCTCAACTCACAGATACAAGCATCAACTATTGTATGGTGCTTGAAAGCAAAGGTGCAGCCCCGAAACCTGTACACATCATCAAAAAGCATAAAACTGTGCTCCGTGGACTTTAGAATGGACATAACTCCATTGATTGGGAAAATAGCTCCAGAGGACTTGTCGATTTTTACACAGAGGAAAGAGTGCAAGAATGTCAGCCATATTTGCTTTACAAGTCTGACATCCCAGGCTCACTCCTAAGCTGTAATCATTTAGACTCGTCCTTATTAATGATGAATATAACTAAAGATGTGAGGTGCCTGGCAGAATGCCTGGCATAGTGTAGGTGCTCAGTAAATGGTAGCCCATGTTACATGTAGAGTGTTGTTGGAGGAATCCCGAGTTTTTCAGGGGTGGGAAGATGAATGTAGGGGTGTATAGAGAACCAGAAATCTCCTAAAGCTCAGGTAGCAGGACTCTGGGAAGGTGTGTACCCACTGAGAGTCTAATTGAGGAGGAGACAGCCCAGTGACGCCCTGCAATTGGGTTTCTCTTAGTTTCTCTTATACCCATGTGATGGGTTACTTTGTTAGTATAAACCAGCCTGGGCCGCACTCCCAACTACTGTGGATTATTGTCCCCTCTGCATTCTTAAGTCTCCCGCCTTGTAAAGCTGGCTCTGTTGTATGAAGCTGCCATCTCGAGCCCTCGGTTTCCACATTCCTCTTCTTGAAGAGATCATGCTTTTCTTTCCAAATGCTGTGTAGCAAACCTTTGTCTCTAATATGGGGGATACTGAGATAAAAAGACTCAGCTGTGTATTCTAGTAGCATGCATCCCAGCTTGCAGCCGGATGAAGGTGCGGTGGTACTTAATGATGCTGTAAACACACTTCCTTAAGCCTTTCTTCAAGAGGTCAGAGGTGCCTGCAGGATGGTGGTGTAGTGGAATGTTCTACATGTGTAATGCAGTGAGGGCTGGGAGGGGTGACCGAGGCTCCCATGTTACTGAGTGCTTGCTCTTCACCCCCAGTTTAACACCACAAAAGTTTCCTGATAACTTAGAAAATGGCAGACAAGTCCTGTGCTAAATGCTTGAAATACAGCTCTAGGTAACACCTTTGTCCTTCTGATACCGCTTAGGCACAGGGACACTCGTGGAAGATTGGAGGGAGGGATCGGATCAAAGAGGCGATTTTCTGATTTATCAAGGTACCAATATTGGTCCCATAGCTAACAGGAAGTGGAGTTTCATGGGGAAGTGCTCTCTACTTTGCTACTTCCCAACACTGCATTCTTGCCTTGGGGATGATGCTTTTTCTGTGTTACCCATTGAAAAGGACTTCCGTTGGTTTATCTGTCCATCATCGTTCTCCCATTCCTGTAGTAACACATTCCATGCCGTTTGGTGGAGCCAACTGTCCCCCACCCATTGCACTGATGTCCCCACCATGGAGTGGGTCTGTCTGTACACCTGAACTGGTTTTGGTGTATATTTGTTTGGAATCACTTTAGGTATTCTTGCCCTTGCCTTCCCAGCTCCTTTTTTTTTCTCCCAACAAAAGACTGGTATATCTAGTACCCCCTCTGAGAGAGGAACCACTCAGAAATTAAAATGGTTTCTTCCACAGTGATTATTTGTCAGAAGGGAGACCCACCCATATAAGGAATATAAGCATCAACCTAAAAAGAAGGTCCCATATGTTCTTGAAAGATGAAACGTGTGGAAATATAGCCTCTGCACAAATCCTGTTAAAACGTCAATAGTTTGTCTTTGACAAAGAAAAATGTCAACAATAGCAAAGTGTCATGGACTAGATCTAAAGAAGAAAAAAGTAAGTCAACAGGAAAAGAAAATTGGAACCAGAACATTTGTAGTCCAACAAAGGAGGAGCAGACACTTCAGAGCTCTTAAAAACTACGCTGCCCTTTTGTACCAAGGGGACCTGAGCTTAACCTAGTTCATGCCACCAGTCCATCAAATCATGGGGTAGACATCTTTTTGGCTCACAACACTGAAAAAGCCAGTCATATCTCGGGCGTGGAGGATCCAGGGTTCACCCCGTGTCCCGAATCCCGTCTTTTAGGTCTGTTTTGTCTGTCTTTGCTTTCTCTCCAGCTAGGTCTCTGCATGTGGCAACCCCAGCCTCGAGCCCAGTAGACAAATGTCGCCTTCCTGGAAGTTCCTGCCAGTCTTCAGCGTTAGGGAACCACCCTGACTGCATCTACTTGCCCACTTGAAATGTGGACCTGGGGCTGTTAGAGGTGTAATCCTTCGTCCAGCTGAAGGAGTGGGGGCACAGGTGGAAAGTAAAAACTGTCCACTCCAGTGCTCCAGCCTTCTCTCTTAGGAAGGTCCCACCACTGACTTACTTACTCATTTACTTTCTTAACTTACTATTGATTATTGCAAGCTCAGATTTCATTGAGGAACAGAAAGGGCACCTTTGATCTGTCTGTCAGTCCTTCCGTCCCAAGAGTAGCAACAAGTGTTTGTCAAAGGCCAGTGCTTTGTTCAGTACGAATGTGGCTGTGGCCCTGTATGTGCTATTACACACCAAATGGATACTTTTAAAGTCACGACAATGAAAAACGATTTCACTACAACCGGAACATGTCTGTTCAGTTTCCTACTCACTGATCTACACGGCATTGTAAGGTTCATGCAAACTTCATTTTGCTGTGGGTTTTGTGTTGCATTATGTCGAAAAATATTTTACATTGTCGTTAGAGCTTTCTATAGAGGCTTGAATGCAGGGTTTTAAGAAAAACTCCTCTTTGCCTGACCGGCGTGGCTGAGTGGTTGAACGTCGACCTATGAACCAAGAGGTCACAGTTTGATTCCCTCTCGGGGCACATGTTTGGGTTGTGGGCTCGATCCTAAGTAGGGGGTATGCAGGAGGTAGTTGATCAATGAATCTCTCTCATCATTGATGTTTCTAACTCTCTCTCCCTCTCCCTTACTACACTGCATATTAGGTTGCCTAAAATAACACCGTAAACTGTGGGGGGAAAGTGGAATTGTCAAATCACCTACAGTTTTTAATGGTTTTCTCTTACATATGAACATTTCAATTTCAATTGCTGTCAGTTCCTCTAAATAAGAATCGATCTTTTTTTTTTCCTTCCTATTCCCATCATTCAGAGCGCTTTCCAAGGAAGTAGCCAAATTAAATGAATCTCTGCAGCTTTGAGTTTTTATATTTATTTATTCTTTTCTAATTTGGTAAGTCTATTGCACAAAGACATTTATTTTGTTAACAGTTCAATTTCCTTCTACCGTTCTAGATGAGTTGTCAATGATAAGCAAAGTAATATTCAAATTCCAGTAGGTTCTTTGTGAAGAAAAATAAAATATCCTAGACTGTTACAGTCAGTTTATTTTTCAAATGACAGCAGTGTTGTTAATACCTTTTCATTTGAATTTCCTGAGGGACTTCGAGCTTCACTAGTTTTAAAATCAGTAGAAAAGTAACCACATTCATACTTTCATTGCTTAGCAGGAATGTGTTCTATCTGTTGTATATTGTTAGCTATTAACATTTTTAACTATTAACCAAGCTCTAGATAGGAACTGTGTGAGACTTGTTAAAAGAATAAAATGCCCGATGTTTTGTTATTGTTTTGCAGTGTTGTGGTGTGTGTTGTGGTTTTTGGAGTGGTTGGAGAGGTTTGGGGCCTTTAGTACCTAGTACAGCTAGGCTGTTGTATCTAAAACTAGAGGCCTGGTGCACGGAATTTATGCACTGGAGGGAGGTCCCTCAGCCCGGCCTGTGCCCTCTCACAGTCTGGGAGTCCTCGGGGGATGTCCAGCTCCCCACGGGGAGCAGGCCTAAGCTGTCAATCGGACATCCTTAGTGCTGCTGCAGAGGTAGGAGAGGCTCCCTCCACCGCCACTGCGCTCACCAGCTATGAGCCTGGCTTCTGGCTGAGCGGCACTCCCCCTGTGGGAGTGCACTGACCACCAGGGGCAGCTCCTGCACTGAGCATCTGCACCCTGGTGGTCAGTGCGCGACATAGCGACCAGTCCTTCCTCCGAACACCTTTGTTCGGTCTATTTGCCTTTTATTAGCCTTTTATTATATAGGATAGGATGGACCAGTAGGTGCCACTCTTCAACATATGATGCCTCCTTGTCCATTGACCGTGGCCAGAGTGTATACCGCATGATGGGAGTGGCGGACTTTCATTTGATTTATCATATGAATGAGTCCTCCTGGAATTGTCTTGCCAAACCTTTCCCTCAAAGTTCAAGATTGTAATGATTACAATCAATACATGTAATCATTACACTCCTTCCTAGGCAGTAATGGGATATTATAAGAGAAACCTCCCTAAATGTGCAGTTAGCTCCCTCTCTGGTTTTTAAAACTGAATGTGGTAGGTTGTTCAGTACCACATGAACAACTCACTGAGGTGCCTCCTTGTTTCTTACACGGCTTGCTTGCCACTGAAGGTCCATCCCCTCCTCCTCATCCCACTCCCCATCCTCCCACCCCGGCTCCTAGCCGAGCCTACTCAGGCTATTTTTCTTGGGGAGGGTGTTGATTTCCAAGCTTCCCAGGGTATTCTGTAAAAAATAAATAAATAAATAAGTACAAAATGAGAACCACTGTTATAAAAAATTACTGATGATTGTAAAGTACTGGCCCAATACACACTTAACACAGTGGTTTTCCCATTAAAATGAGGGGAGTGTGAAAAGGAAAGAAATATTTTATTTCTTTATATATGTATATGTGTGTGTATGTGTACATATGAGTATATACGTATGTGTGTGTAACTACTGTAGCTTGCAGAGATAACTACCCCCTAAAATATTATCATTGCTAAATATCAATGACAATATTATGCACTATTATTAAAATAACTTGTTGAATGTTAACCATATATAATGGTATACTTTAGGGTAGGTTAATACATTATTATACAAATGGCACCTTTCTATCAAGATTTATAATCTAAGATAAATAGTAGTCACTGGATATTTAGGATATATTCTAAATAGGGTAGGTTAATACATTATTATACAAATGGCACCTTCCTATCGAGATTTAGAATCTAAGATAAATAGTAGTCACTGTTGGATGTTTAGGATATATTCTAAGAACAGAAAGCAAAGAAATTAAATATTTAAATTACATATAAATTAAAGCTGTTAATGACGTTAAATTTTAATTAAAAATAATTAGCTATAATCTGGAGTAAACAGTACAAAAGGTGTCAGGGAAGATGTGTGTGTGTGTGAGCCCTGGTCTGTTTGCTTAGTTGGTTGGAGCATTGTTCTGTACACCAAAAGGTCTCAGGTTCGATTCCCGGTCAGGGCACATACCTAGGTTGTGGGTTCGATCTCCGGTCTGGGTACATACTGGAGGCAACCAATCAGTATTTCTTTCTCACGTCAGTGTTCTCTCTATTCTCCCTCTCCCTTCCTCTCTCTCTAAAATCAATGAGGGGGAAAGGCATGTTCTCAGGTGAGAATTTTTTTAAAAGGGTGTGTGTGTATGTGTATAATGTTCAGTTTTGTGTTGTGTGGAAGTTGTATCTAGGATTTTTACTAAATCATATACTCCCCCATTTCAGAAATAGAACCATTCCAGAAACAGAGCATGTATAGATGTGTCCATACCTGCTCCCAAGGAGTCAAAGCCAGGTTTGTGAAGACACAATAAAATTTCTGTTTCTTGGGGAAGTAACGTCTGAAATGCTCAGGCTGTTTTGCTGTAGTTCAGGTGCCACTCAAGCCCTTCCCACTGCCTGCCCCAACCTGATCTAGCTCGTGCGTATAATCAGCATAGACAAGGCGACTGTTTAGACTCTGAGTCACTCTTTAGGGTTAAATATTATTAAACTGTAGAGTTGCCAAATTCATGCACATAGAACTTTTAAAGTTTTAATTATTTGGCACTTACTGGATACAAACACACAGAGGCACATTTCATGAAATTTGTGATCTTTTGCACCTTCATGGAAGATGAATTCAGAATCACCCAAGAAAGTGCTGCTGTTATTTTACCAATTATTGAATCTTAAGGGAAGAAGGCTAATATTCTTAATATATTTTTTTATCATCCTCTGGTCCCCCAAGTGGCAACTCACTGTCAATATTTAGACGAGGGTGTTATTAAGAATATGAAATGTTATTACAGAGCAGATTTCACATGAAATTTGATCCATTATGTAGGTCTGATCCCAGACTTTCAATCATGTTGTAACATTAAGGTTCCATTTTTAAGGTTGAAGAAAACAAAATGAGTTTGGGGAAAAAAAATTCATCCCTTTCATTCATATCTCCACCTTAGTCATGCTCTGCCTACCTTTCTGACTGTTCATAGGAATTTGGTTGAAAATAAGACAGTGTGTATTGATTGAGCATGTGCTGTGTGCCCAAAAGTGCCCCCATATTTAACAGTAATAAACATAAGCAACCCCTTGCCCCAAATAAGAAAAACTAATACAAATCAGTGGTGATCGTGCAAGTGATACTGAAGTGAGAATATAAGAACACATGGAGATGTCTTTTTCCCCTTTATTTCATTAGACATGCAGAAATCATGGATAAATTGAAGTGACATTACCAAGTCAGAGTTCATTATTGTGAAGATGCTGACTTCATCGATGGCAAAAACAAACAAAACACCTTTGAGAGAAGACTGCTTTAGTCTTTGCTTTATACATTCTTTTTTTAATAAAAGGAAAATATTGTATTGTCTGGGAGTTTGTTCAGCCAAGCAGGCCTCACGTTCCTTTTGAGAGAAAATAAGATCTTTCCTCAGAGAGTACTTCTCTCATAAATTAGAAGTTTGGGTTGTTTTCCTCTTGTTTCTGGGTCTAGGTCTACTATATTCCATAAAACAGCTAATATATCATTAATTCTTACTGTTGGTCTTGTAGTTCAGAATTCAACTCCCAGTTATTTATGGGACCTTGGCCAAATCACCTAGCCTTTCTAAGCCTCCAAGTTTTCATCTACAAAATAGGAATAATAGGTAATAAATGGGATGATGATTGCACCCTGCCTGGCATCAGGCTTGGTACATAATAAGCCCTGAAAATGTGCTCTGGAGTCGACGTTGTCTGTGTTCTATATCCCTTTAAAGAGGTTACAGTCTAGCAGTTAAGATGGGACATGGATTTATATTGTTATCCTTTAATGCAAGGCAGAGTTCGGAAGGAGGAGAGGTCACCTCTAACCTACGACATAGAGGAGGATGTTTCATTTGACCTGAGCCTGAATAAAATGAGCCGTATTTCAGCAGCTAGGGCAGCCTTTCTAGGGAGAGGGAATTATACAAGCAGAGCTGGAAAGGTAGGGAAGCATCACATACCAATGAGGTCCTCCGTGTGACTGCATCGTAGAATGTGTGAAATGCAGCAACGGCAATGAAGCCTCGGAAAATGAACTTAGTTGTAGCTAGACTGATGATGTGGGACCTGGAATGCTTTGTGTTCACAAGTGTGGTCCCTGAGCATGGAAAATGCATGCTCATCTGGTCATTTGGGGGGTGCATGGCCAGCTCATTACAACCACTATACTCACCCACCACTGAGAGCCCCAGCCCACGGAGCTTCATGGTGGCCGACACTATGTGGCAACAGGCCAATGGTTGGAGCTTCCTGGGCAGCTCTGGACTTCGGCGTTATCCAGGTGGTCACACTTCCCACAACACCTATGTCATGATCGGGTATCAGATGCCATATTTTTAGGTTGGCTGAGCTAAAGGCTAATGTTTTCTAAATTGGCTGTGACTGGTTTTTTTGTAAATAGTGTCAGCCGAGGAAACCAGCAGAGAAATGGGATCCTCGTGCCTGTCAGCCAGCAAAGGTGACAATATCAAGTACATGTGACCCTTCTTACATCAAGTTATGACCGAGTGCTTTTTTACCCATTTATGGTTTGAAAAACCCAGACTGAGAGACTGTGTAGCTTTTTAAAGTTCTTGTAAACATCGTTGACCTAGCAGTAGGGTTGATTTGTCCAGTTTTCCTTTTCCGCATGGAGGAGTGGGGAGGAATGCTGATATGTGGAAGACCCAAAATGTCAGGTAAGCCGGAGAAGGTCAGGAGGGAATGGGCCCCTCCAAAATGGTCTGTAGTCTTACCTGAATTGGGGTTCAGGAGGTGTTTTGCTCACTAGATACCAAAGCCCAAGTAGGAATTCAAAGCTCTTAAGTATTCAAGGCCATAGAGAAATGAGTACATTATTAAATTTAATTTATAATCAAGATATTAAAAAGCTGAAGATAATGCCTGGTTAGTGTGGCTCAGTTGGTTGAGCATCATCCCTTGCACCAAAACGTTGCTGGTTTGATTCGCAGTCAGGGCACATACCCAGGTTGCAGGTTGCAGGTTCAATCCCTGGTAGGGTTGTGTACAAGAGGCAACTGATCAATGTTTCTCTCTCAGATTAATATCTCTCTGTGTGTCCTCCCCCTTTCTCTCTCAAATTGGTAAAAACATATTTTTTTAAAAAACTGAAAAAGACAAAAGGAAAGCCAATGATTAGTGGGCAGATATAGTCAGGAGTAGATAAAAACAGGAGTTAAGATATCTGGGAAAGACATGGTGTCAGTGTTCAAAGCTGGAGCGTGGTTTTCTTCATGTTGGTGCCTCCTCCGCTCCACCCTTGGAGTATATAGGGACCTGTGTTCTGTTCTGCAGTGTGCTGTACATAGGTCATAGGTGTGCCCATGGATGTGACCCTGGGTGTGGGTATTAAGTTCTATTATGATGAGAGCAGTAAGGAAAATCACTAACTTTCACTGGAAGCTTCTATCATGATATCTTTATAGGGATGACAATGAGATTGGAGTATTAGTGAATGGTATTATGGCCAAAGCACCAAGTAATACTCCATACCTGTTCAGGGACCTGAAAGAGACATTCTAGTGACTGTAAAATGGGAGGCAGCACAATGCATCTGGGGCTGTGAGTTCACCTCAAATCCTGATGTAGCGAGCTTTATTAATTGAGTGAGGGCACAAAGAACGTTCTCAGTTTTCTAAGCTGACAGCTAAATAAAGTTTGGGGTATTACCTTCACCCAGTATGGCTGACTTGCAAAATTAGTGTTACTGCTCCCCTCTGCAGAGGGTAACAATAAAAAATTTTTAACATAAAAAAATTGTTACCCTCTGCAAAATCACCTCAATGAACCATTCTGTGAGAACATTAATTCTTATTTTAGTTCTGCTTTATTTGTTTAATTAGATTTTACTTGGGGCAGAAAAAAGAGGTGGTGGTTATGGATGAGGGAGGATTGACTTGAGAGAATAGGGTAGAGGGAGATGACAGCAGTGCTGTGATGCCCCCTCCTACCACCAGGTGGCGCTTGGTTTCTGCTGGGTGTTCAGCCTGAGAATATTGTCTTTCTCCTCAATTTCTTCAGAAGTGATGAAGGCATCATCATCTTGAAACAAATGGTCAACTGTCTGTGGACTCTTTATGCCTTGAGGGTAAATTTCGGCCTTAAAGAAAGTTTTCTAATGTCATCAACAGGGCTTGGCAGGACGAGTCTTAGAAGTGCTGTTGGCTATTGGGAAGGGAGCAGAGTTATTCTCTTGATGAACGCTGGTTAAATGAATAGGTGACTCTAATACCTTTCCATTAAAGAACCTACCCTACTATAGACTCAGTTCTAGCCACAGAAATAATCACTTAAGTTTCTTAATTTCCTTTCATAATGCACTGCTGGTAGGAGAGCTTTATTTCTAGTATTAAACCAACCCAACTCTACTGCATGATGTATTTCCTTTCACTTGCAAGAAATCCCCACAGACAGCATTAATGGATTTATTTTAAATTGTTGTTTGTAAAATGAAAGCAAACTCCAAATAATTATATAAAATCGTTTTTTAATGTTTGCATAATTTTTTCATCATTAAAAGCTACCAGGCTCTTTAATATTGAGACAGAAACATCCGTTGAACATAAAAAATTGTTACCTGGATGCTTTTAATATCTCCGCCTCACACACACACAGGCCTTCTCTGCTCTGCATGGTGATGTATGGTGCTGGGCATGTTAGTGGCTTATTCTGAAAAATGTATTTTGGGGGGATGAACTTTAGTAAGAGAGTAGGGAAAATCCTAATCCTGAAACTTCCTGGAAGCCAAGCCGTGGGCTCGGCCTGCTGTAGAGAATTGGACAAAGGTGCTACTCTCGTGTTGTCATTGCAGGGGCCCATAAGTGATGCTATCCTTAGCCCTTCCCTGTTTTCACAGTTATCGTCTGCATAGGCCATAACCCAAGATTGGAAAAGCCTACAAACTCTACTTGGTAGGATCCAGGTGTGGGTTTTAAGATATCTTCATCCAAATTGCAGCAGAGGCTCAGGAGTTCAACAGACAGTTGCTTTGAATTTGGTTTTATATACATTTTTACTCACTGAACACTATAATGAAAATATGCCCTTAAATGTCTTCTTGATTAGAATATCCTGGAGACAATTAGTGCCTTAACTTGCCCTGGCATTTACACAAATATGAGAAAAAAGCTTTCCCTGTCATTTCTGTTTCATTGACACCTAACCTAAGATTGTAAGGCAAGCTGTTAGGAGTTGTAAATGGTTATTCTGTTTTGTCTCTATGAATCAGGACATTCATCCAGATGTTCGAAAATAAGTACTAATGCTAATATTCATTTTGTCTTAACATAACCTATGACTTCAAATCTTGCATTTATCAAAATAACCTCACTGATATTTTGACTTAACTGACTTCACAATTAGAAATGTTACAAATTTGAATGTATATAATCAAGCTAATACGATATTGCTTTTGTCTTTTATAAGAGGCCTTGGAAGATTTTGTTTTAAAATAGCCTCCTAATAAACAAACTAACAAAACAGCTTAAAGGTGTGACCTTGCTATTCAAAGTGTGGCCTATGCACCAATAGCCCGGAGGTTTGTTAGAAAGGCATACGCTTGGACCCCACCCCAGACCTACTGAATCAAAGTCTGCATTTTAATAAGATCCCAGGTGATTTATATGCACGTTAGAGAAGCACTGCACTGGAGTAAACAGCAAAAGTTTCTGCTAAAAAACATATAGTCTATGGGAGTCACCCGTTATCACCTGTGAACACATACGTATTATAAAGGTGTTTTTCAAATGTCACTCAGAGGGCCAGTGTCCAAGCTGGACAGATTCCCAGGCTACATCCTCAAAATGATGCTTTAGTAGGTCTTATGAGAAGGAGAAATCTTTATGTATCTATTTTACAAAGCTTCCCAGGCAATTGTGCTGAACAGCTAGTTCTGTAGAAAGCAAGACATTGGAAAATGAGATATAAAACTCACAGTTTTTCAAGTTTGGTTGAAGAGACAATGGGTAAAGGGAAAGTTCATGTGGCGAAAAAGAAATCTCGCTAGGTTGTCTCTATAGTATGAAATACTGATTAGTGAGGGGCCATTTGAGAAGGACAAGAGAAAACGGAAATGACAGAAAAAGTGGCTAGAGCAGTACTCCATCCACCCTACACTTGTTGGTGTCTTTTTTTGCAGACCACCATGCTAGACAGTGATGGACAGTGAGGTAAGTAATCAGATACTCTCTCTGCCCTCAAACACTCTCTAATAGAGTGGGGAAGACAAGAATATCAATAACTGTGATCCAAGGAAGAAGGAAATAAATATGAAAACAAGGTAAAATCATCATATTCTCACCATAGAGGAAGGAACCATTGGCTTTTGCTAAAAGCATGAGGAATGGCTTTGCAGAAAGCAGCTCATCCCTGTGTTCCAGGCATTGTTCTAATTGCATTTAAGAAAGACTGATGTGGAAAGAAAAGCTGGAGGAAAGGATTCAAGGACAGCATAAAACTTTGAGGCATGAAAGGGATTCTGGGGCCCAGCTCGGCATCTACGCTGAGTGGGTGGAAAGGAGGCAGCATCAGAGAGTACTTGGTGGTGGCAGCAAGGAGGACCATGGGGCCATATCAAGGATGGTCTTTTCTGGATGCTGGCTGAAACCTTGTTGATTCTTTTAATGAGACTTGAGCTCAAGGAAGTTAACACCATCCACTTTTATTTTATTTTGTTTTATTTTATTTTTTACCCAAGGGAAGAAATGCTTGAAGCTCCTGGCCTTCAACTGAGCAGTCTTAGGGTCTGTGGTTAGAGTTTGAGTTTTTATCACACTGATCTTTTGGCAGCCTCCAGTGTTCATCAGTTTGGCTAGGACATCTGTATCATCCCTGAACAGCTAACACCAGAGGAGGAAGAAAGGGATGAAGCCTCGATGTCATTAGAAATTCAGCGCAGGATTCCCCAGCTTGATTCGCTGATAGGCCTGGAGCTCCCCACGCATGTCTGGGAATGTTGTGGGGGTAATACATGTTACAGGTGTAACATGCCGATCTAGTCCATCTTAAATGAAAGAGATCAGTGTAAGTTCTTTATATTTAATTGAAAACAGCATCTTACTCTTCTCCATCTTTTATAGACTACTAGTATCCCAATGAGCCTTTATTCAAGGGAACAGCCAATGGCTCTGTAAGTAGGATCCTTAGAGACTGTTTCGGTGACTGGGTGGTCACTGAAACATTAAATGGCTTACAAACACCTTCCTTTAAAAGTGGAGGTAACGCTGTCTCAGCTGCCATCAGGAGCTTGCTGGGCCTGAGAATGGTGTCTGTGTCCACCACCTTATTTCCATTCATTAACTGTTTCCAATATTTATGTTTAATTAGTCCTGCGTTGTTTTCATTTTCCTGCTTCCCGACTTTCTTCATTTCTTTCATGTTCTCCATCTGTTTCTGTCTTTGAAAACTTCATTTTGGTCTTTAAATTTAATTGATGTCTCCTCTAACATTTCCTAGTTCATTAGCATTTCTCATCAGCTTGGTTTCTTTCAGTTCAACCACTTTACATATCTAAAAAATGTTAAACCATTGATTAAGGGTATTGATCCTCAAAAAGTCATCTTTTTTCTTTAGTAAATAAATATTCCCAAATGCTTGTGATTCTTCTAAAACTTTTCTATTCTCTTAAATCCAAAGTAGATGGCCCATAAGATAGTATAAATTGTGTTGTTTCAAAACATAATTGATAGTAGTAATAGATAACATATTAGGCATTTTCCTATGTGCTTTGTATTTATTATCTCATGCAATACTTACTAAAGCCCTAAGAGGTCAGTGCTATTGTTATCCCCATTTTACAGATGAGGAAATTGTGGCACAGAGAATTTAAGTATCAGTAACTGTGGAGTCCAACCAGGCATCTGGATTCAGGTCTCATTCTCTTAACCTTTATCCTATATAATAAAAGCCTAATATGCTAAGTGTCCAGCCATCCAATTAGCTGTTCAACCAATCAAAGCATAATATGCTAATGATAAGGCCACTCAACTGCTTGCTATTCCATGCACTGACCACCAGGGGGCAGACGCTCCAATAGGTGAGCTTGCTGCTGGTATCCGGCTGATCGGGACTGAGCGAGACATGCCAGTCACACCCTCGAGCCCTCCCGCAGTCCCTCTCCAGCTGGCCAACCTCCTGCGTCCCTCCCAAGCCCCCATCATGCACCAGTGGGGTCCCTCGGCCTGGCCCGTGCCCTCTTGCAATCTGGGACCCCTCCAGGGAAGTTGGAGAGCCGTTTTTGGCCCAATCCCGCAGGCCAGGCTCTAGTAAAAAGATAAAGAGTTTGGGTAAATAATTGGTCAGAAATACCTACAAATCTTTGAGGTTTAATTATCTTCCTGGTAGTGTCAGATTTTATTCATCAATTTTCAACTGGTCACTATCTTTACATTTATTTATTGGCTGAATTGATCATGTAAAAATCATGCCCAGCTGAACGTGGAAGAAGAGAAGTGTTTCAGAGTCAAAATACTTGAAACCATTTTTTAAACTGGGCGAGAGCATGAATGTCATGATGTTGCACTTCCCTGAAGCTTTGGGATGTGGGGTGCTGAGACTCACGTGCTGTGGCTTGCTTGATGCCCTCAAGCCAAATCAGCCTTATATCCACAGGAGCACAGACATCTCAGGACAATCTGATGACCTCAGTTGACACAGTTGGTTCTCTTTCCATTTGGTGCATCGTTGCCTAAGCTCACCGTGCATTCTTTAATATCTCCTGCTAATGACAAGAAGCCTGATGACAACTAACATTTGCTCTAAACTCACTTGTGCTATGCACCTTCTTAGCATTTTCTCATGTGATTCTTCAAACAACTCCCTGTATGTACTATTATATCTCCAGCCTATAGGTGGGGCAACTGGGCCTAGAGAAGTTTATGTAACTTGCTGAGGGGAAGCAGATGGGAGACTGCAGGACTGGGCAACCCCTGTTCTCACCATCCGTGATTTGGGGTATATGGGAGGCATTCATTCATCAGACACTCATTGTACTGTGCTTTGTGCTGGATGAGCTGAGCACTCAGAGGAAGGAAATGGTGTTTGTCCTCACAAACTTGTAGTCAGACATGCACACAGATAATTATGAGGTAAAGAGATGAATGGTGCTGGAGAAGCACAATCGAAAGACTGACCAATTCCAGGAGAGGAAGCTGGGAACAGCGCTAATTCAAGCAGACCTCATTTTGTTGTGCTGCTTTGCTTTATTGCATTTTATAGGTATTGCATTTTGTTACAAATGGAAGGTTACAACTTGCTTTATTGCAATGCTTGCTTTATTGCGATCCTTACTTTATTGCGGTGGTCTGGAACTGGACCCGCAATATCTCCAAGGTATTCCTGTCTATTTGATAATTAAGCATGAGTAAAAGAAAGGCATTAAAGACTGAGGGAAACCACCTGTAAAGGCCTGAAATCCTTCACTGATGAACTCATCCAATATTTTTGAGTGTACCCTACAGTGCAGGCCCCAGGAACTGCCCTCATGGACCTTATACTCCAAACACACAACAGCATTGTTTGGGATTTCATGGACATGCATGAGATATTTAGCTACAGCTGGGATCATTAACTGAAGGCAGGTGGGGCTATGTGGTAGTTTCCTATTGCTGATGTAACCGATTACCACAGGTACAGGCATACCTGGGAGATACTGCGGGTTTGGTTCCAGACCACCACAGTCAAGTGAGTATCACAATAAAGGTAGTCACAGACTTTTTCTTGTGAAGGGTCTGCCTTCAATTGGTAAAAATCACATCTGTGAAGAGCAGTAAAGCAAAGTGCAATGAAATGAGGTATGCCTCAATAGCGGCTTAAAACAGCACCAATTTATTATCTTATAGTTCTGGGTATTAGAAGTCCAAAATAAGCATTACGGGCTAAAATCAAGGTGTGGGCAGGGCTGTGTTTCTTCTAGGGCAGTGGTTCTCAACCTTCCTAATGCCACGACCCTTTAATACAGTTCCTCATGTTGTGGTGACCCCCAACCATAAAATTATTTTCGTTGCTACTTCATAACTGTAATGTTGCTACTGTTATGAATCGTAATGTAAATATCTGACCTGCAGGATGTATTTTCATTGTTACAAACTGAACATAATTAAAGCATAGTGATTAATCACAAAAACGATATGTAATTATATATGTGTTTTCCGATGGTCTTTGGCGACCCCTGTGAGAGGGTCGTTCGACCGCCAAAGGGGGCGCAAACCACAGGTTTAGAACCCCTGTTCTAGAGGCTCTAGGGAGGAATCATTTCTGTTTTGTATTCTTTTCTCATTTTTTTGTAATCCTCACCTGAGGGTATTCTTTCCATTGGTCTTTAGAAAGAGATTGTGAGGGAGGGAGGAGAGGGAGGGAGATTGTAAGGGAGGGAGGAGAGGGAGGGAGGGAGGGAGGGAGGGAAACATTGATGTGAGAGAGACATATCAACCTGTTGCCTCCCAACACACACCCCAACTGTGGCTGGGGATCGAGCCTGCAACCCAGGTATGTGTCCTTAACTGGGAATTGAATCCATAATCCTTCAGTCCATGGGCCGACACTCTAACCACTGAGTAAAACCAGCCAGGGCAGGAATCATTTCCTTGTCTTTTCTAGCTTCTGAAAGATACCTATGCTTCTTTATCCATGGCCCCTTCCATCATCTACAAAGTCAGCAGTATAGTATCTTCAAAATTCTCCCACATTCACACTCCTGCCTCCTCCTTTAAAGGACGCTGTGATGACATTGGACCCTCCTGGACGAGCTAGGATAGTCTTCCCTTCACCTTAATCATGAAGTGCCTGCTAAGTCCCGTTAGCCATGGAAGGTACACACTCACAGGACATACTCACCTTTGGGGGCCTGTTAGAGGCAGGTGATGGAGAGCTTCATTCGCTGTACTAGGACCTGGGCTTCGTTTAATAGAATCATGGGAAGTGACCGGAGCATCAAGAGCTAAGAAGAGAAATGTTTAGAGGTTCTGCTGGTGAGCGCTGATGAGGGTTTGAAGTAAGGCACTATCAGTGGGAGTGGAGAAGAGTAATCAATTTGAGAGAAATTCGGTACATATTGCACTTGGCAGTTAATTGGACAGGTGGATGAAGGAGAGAGAGAATTCGGGGATGACCCCAATTTCTCACTTGGTCAGCTGGTTAGCAAATGTTCTTAATTTTCTGCTTAAAATGATATTTTTGTGAAGTATTCAGTGTCAGCACAAATATTCAGGTTAGTACAACATTAGCTGCATCGACTTCGCACAAATCACCGGTGAAGTTCTTCAGGTCTTCCGTTTTTATATTTTCCTTTCCTCTGTTGTAGGCTATTCTTTTTTTTAAAGATGCTGGCATACCCAGTTGTCTTCCCAACAATATTGCATTTCAGTGTAGTATCTTAAGCTAGCCTATGTTTGGAGCCTTTAAGGCATCGGTTCTCAACCTGTGGGTCGCGACCCCTTTGGTGGTCGAACGACCCTTTCACAGGGGTCGCCTAAGACCATCCTGCATATCAGATATTTACATTACGATTCATAACAGTAGCAACATTACAGTTATGAAGTAGCAACGAAAATAATTTTATGGTTGGGTCACAACATGAGGAACTGTATTTAAAGGGCAGAAGGTTGAGAACCACTACTGTAAGGTATGATAAGGCTTGGCACACATCCGTCTTTATTGTGGCTCTTCATGTGTATATGAAAGTCATTTTTGACCCAGCAGTCCCATTTCTGGGTATGTATCTAAAACAAATAAAATCACTTTCTCAATCAGCTATCTGCACTTCCATGTTTATTGCAGCATTATTCACAGTAGCAAAGATATGGAAACAACCTAAGTGTCTGTTGGTAGATATGAATGGATAGAGAAAATATGGTGTGTGTGTGTGTGTATGTGTGTGTACATACAGTGGAATATCATTCAGTGCTAAAAAAGAAGGAAATTCTGCCATTTATGACAATATGATGAATTGGGAGGACATTTTGCTAAATGAAATAAGCCAGACACACACAAAAAATATTATATGATCTCACTTCTATGTAGAATCTTTTAAAAAATTCAAAATTGAACTCATAGAACAGAGTAGAATTGTGGTTCCCAGAGGCTGGGGGGAGGGGAAAGAGAAAGATATTGATCAGAGGGTACAAACTTTCAGTTATAAGACAACTAAGTCCTAGAGACCAAATATACAGCGTGGTGACTACGGTTAGTAATAATGTATCGTATACTTGAAATATGCTAATAGACCTCAAGTATTCTTGCCACAACACACTAAAAAGGGTAACTATGGGATTTGGGTGAATTGTTAATTAGCTTGATTGTGATAATCATTTCATATTTCACAATCATATACATATGTCAAAACATGTTGTATACCTTAAATATATACCATTTTTATTTGCAAAAAATATTAAGTACTTGTTATAGGTGAATGAACCCATTTCTATAATCTACAAGTAGGACATTGGCTTTTAAATCTAGTTTATACATCATAATCAAAACGTACTAGACACTGAAGAAATCATCAGAGCCAGTTAACTCAGAGTATTCCTCAAGTTCTCTCTATAAGTCTAGCATCATGTTACATATATTTGTAAGATAAGGGAAAGTATATGTTTCTCTTTTCTCCTCAAGTTCTCTCTATAAGTCTAGCATCATGTTACAGGTATTGGTAAGATAAGGGAAAGTAACTTAGGGATACTGGACACATGGTGATAATGCAAGTGAAATGGTTGGAGAGATGTACGAAAAGTGTCCATCCTCCATGAATAGATGTCAGAGCAGCAGAGAGAGCCCGACAGCAGCTGGAAGTCACAAGGCAAAGGCATGGCTTGTTCAGTAGAATTAACCTCAGGCCCCCACACCCACCCCAGGCAAGTAACTTCCATCCCTTTCAACTTAATTCCATTTAGATTTATTAAATCCTTACTGTAAAACACTGTGTTTGCCCAAGCAGAGAGGAATATGTGAAATGCATATACCTGACAAATGGCTTTTATTCAGAATATATGAAGTGGTCATGCAAATCAATAAAAAAAGAATGAACAGCACAACTTTTAAGCTGGAAAAGACTTGCACAGACACTTCACCAAGAAAAGGTATTGAGCCCGGCCAGTGTGGTTCAGTGGTTGAGTGTCGAACCAGGAACCAAGAGGTCGCCGGTTTGATTCCTGGTCAGGGCACATGCCTGGGTTGTGGACTCATGCAGGAGGCATCTAGTCGATGATGTTTCTCTCTCATTGTGTTTCTATCTCTCTGTCCTTCTCCCTTCCTCTCTCAAAAGCAATTAAAACATTTTTAAAAAGATATTGAAATGGCCAATAAGCTTATGAAAAAATATTTAATGTCATTAGGGAAATATAATTTAGAACCACAATGAAAATATATTCATGTGTCATTAGGGAAATATCAATTGGAAACACAGTGAGATACTACGTCACACTCCTGGAAGAGGTGAAACTTTAAAAATATCAGCAACACCAAATCAGGGATGGTGTGGGGCAAGCAGAACCCTCATAGAGTGTGAGGGAAATGGAAAATGTTGCTGCCCCTTTTGGAAAACTGTTGGCAGCACTAAATCTGAAACATACTGGTAAACACATTAACTATACACTTGCCCAGTGACTTAGAAACTCTACTCCCAGGTACTTCCAAGAAAAATGAAGACAGAGCCACACAAATACTGTGCATGAATATTCATAGCAATTTTATTCATCCTATTCCTAAAGTATAAAGAACCCACTTGTATACACAGCAACAGGATTGACTCTTACAAAAGTCTGTGTTGAATGAAAGAAGCCAGACCCAAAAGCCTAATATGCTGTTAGATTCCACTTCTATGAAGCACAGCGACAGGGCAAACCAATCTATGGTGATAGAAAATCGTTGCTGTAAGTGGTAGGGGTTGACATGAGGGAATTTCTTGGGGGGATAAAAATGTTCTATCTTTGGGGTTACACTTCTCAAATCTCATTAAATTATATTCTTAAGGTATATATATTTTACTACATGTGAATTTTACCTAAAAAAAATAAAAATAAAAAGTCTGCTAGGTACTAGGAATGCAATGGTGAACAAAATAGACAAGGTCCCAACTTTCCTAGATTTTGCAGTTGAATGGGTAATATATATTTTACTACATGTGAATTTTACCTAAAAAAATAAAATAAAAATTCTGTGCTAGGTACTAGGAATGCAATGGTGAACAAAATAGATGAGGTCCCAACTTTCCCAGATTTTGCAGTTGAATGGGTAAAAAAGACATTAAGAAATCACTTGTGGGATTAAGCCTTATATGGTGCTATGGGGGCATAAAACAAGGGAAAACACTCAGGAAAGGTTAGTGGCCCCAGAGAAATGACATCCACGCAGACTTTTTTTTTT
>NW_005371843.1:911392-914867 GCF_000412655.1 Myotis brandtii | reverse complement strand
TGCTAGGTACTAGGAATGCAATGGTGAACAAAATAGACAAGGTCCCAACTTTCCTAGATTTTGCAGTTGAATGGGTAAAAAAAGACATTAAGAAATCACTTGTGGGATTAAGCCTTATATGGTGCTATGGGGGCATAAAACAAGGGAAAACACTCAGGAAAGGTTAGTAGCCCCAGAGAAATGACATCCAAGCAGACTTTTTTTTTTCTTATGAATCATCAATCGGCTGCCTCCCGTACGCACCCCACCGGGGACCGAGCCCACAACCCAGGCATGTGCCCTTGACCGGAATCGAACCTGGGACCCTTCAGTCCCCAGACTGACACTCTATCCACTGAGCCAAACCAGCTAGGGCTAAGCAGACTTTTAAAGGATGAGGAAGAGTTTCCAAAGACCTTGGAAAGTGAAAACAAACTCACTTCGTCAAGGACATGAAGATGTGTAGCATGGCTGAAGGAAGCGTGGAGAACGGTGAGAGAGTGACAGGAGATGATGCAAATAGAGTGTTCTTTGGCAGTTTCTGCGAGCCTTCTCTAGGAGAGACCTGGAGTATGCCCACCTTCTTCATTTCCTGCTCCTTCCTGCTGCCAGGGACTTGGACGTGGCCTTGCACCTTGAGGATGCTGGCCACATCCTAGGGTTCGATCCTGAGGGCCTCATGAAGAAGAGCTTACATGGCGGCCTTGCGTTGCAAACCCTCAGACTTTGATGGGGACAGGGGAAAGGAGGGAGAATTTTTTGTTCCTGCTAGGTGAACCTAACTAACTGACAGCGGCGGATTTATATTTTTAAAAGATCATCCTGGCTTCCCTGGGATTCCTGGACACAAGGTTTCATCCACTTTCCTATGATTATTTCTCTTTCTCTTCTGTTCCTTTGTCCCTTAGGGGTGAAGGTGATGAAAATGAAGCCATCCTTCGTCAACAGGAATAACTTCTGGGGTTTTTACTTTCAGTTTCTGCCAGTGGCTGGTTTAAGGTGTAGAAAAAATGATAGACAAGATGCACAATTATAAACTAATTGCCAAGAACAGGAGAACCAAATCTCAGTAAATGGTTCCCCCGCCCCAGTTCATTTTGAAGCAAAGTCGATTAGCATCTTAAATAGGGAAGTTACATGACTCTCATATCTGAGCAGCTGCAAAATATTAGCATTTGGTAATGATGTGCTACATCAACAATAGCAGACCCCTTATTTTTGAAATGCCTGGCTAGCGTGGACTTGACTCATTTTACTCCATAAAGGTTTTCTCTATCTGCAAGGAGGAAACTTAAGTAGGGACTGTGCAGAGGGTGGATGCACAGGAACCATTCCTCCCCATAACAGTCTGAATTCTCCAGGATGTTTCTGGAGCACAGAGCTGCCTTCTTCCCCTCCCATCCCCCAACTCCAGTCCACCAGGACCTCAATATCCTCATAATAATCAACAATGTATGTAGTTGTTTTGACCAACTAAATCATGTTACTCCCCATCAGTATATACGACAGAAGGAAAACCTAACATTAAAAAAATGCATACAATAAAACAAAAGCCATTGCAACAACTGTACTTAGAATAGAAGGAAACTATGATCTAAAAATGTTTTAAATTGGTTTTTAATGTGAAAATTAAAGGCATTATAAATCCATCACATCAACAGGATTGTAATTTCCAGTCGATATAAAGAGAAAGCATCCTGATAGCAGGGTTTTTAAAGCACCGGAACAGATTAGGGAAGGAGATTTGTCAAGGTGGTTTCTCAAGAGATCTTTAAAGGGAAAGCAGCTCATCTGTCTTATTTTAGAGAAAACTTGGTCGAAAGCAAGAGGCTGAAATTGCTGGCGTTGAAGTTCTCTTCTGCTAGAACATTTAAGCAGTTTTGTGCGAAGGAAATGTTTTCGTGACCTTGGGGTGGGCAAGGATTTCTGAACCAAGGTACAAGGAGCACTAAACACAATCAGAATAACAGACTTGGACGTCATTAAAATTAAGAACTTCTGATCATCAAAAGATATAGTGGAATGAAAAGGTAAGCTACAGATTAGCTGAAGATATTTACAATACATAAATAAATCCAGCAACTCTTGTATCTAGAGTTTATAAAGAAATTCTGTAAGTTAGTGAGAAAAAAGGCAAACACCCCAGGCAATAAGCACATGAAAAATTCAGCATCACTACTAATCAGAGAAATGCAAATTAAGAACAAAATGAGGTACCATGGCATCCTTACCAGAATGTCTGCAATTGGAACATCTGTCAGTACCAGGATATGGATATGGATATGGAGCAACTGGAACTCTCACACGTTATTTTTCAAGTGTAAATCGGTACAATCTCTTTGGAAAACTGTTTGAGAGATTTTTTTTTTTTAAATAAAGTTAAATTACCCTCTGATACCACAGTTCCACTGCTAGGTATTAGAAATGAAGGCAAGTCCCAATAAAGACTTGTACAAGAATGTCATAGCAGCTTTACTCAAAATTGCTACAAACTGAAAACAAGGATGAAAAACTGAAACCAACCATGGTATAGATGCTGCACAGTATTAAAGAAGAATGAACTGATATGTGTAACAACAAGCATAAGTCTCACAGACTGTGTGCTGAGCAGAGGAAGCCAGGCACAAAAGAGGGCATTCTGTATCATCTCATTTCCATGCAGGTTAAGAGAAGGCTAAACTTGTCCTGGCTAGTGTGGCTAACTGGTTAAAGCGTTGCCCTGAGCACCGAAGGGTCATGGGTTCAATTCCCAGTCAAGGGCACATACCTGAGTTGCAGGTGTGATCCACAGTCAGGGTGCATGTGGGAAGCAACCAATGTATCTCTCACATGGATGTTTTTTAGCCCAGCCGGTGTTGCTCAGTGATTGAGGTCGACCTATGAGCCAGGAGGTCATGGTTCGATTCCCAGTTGGGGCATATGCCCGGGTTGCACAGGAGGCAGCCAATCAATGATTCTCTTCCCTCATTGATGTTTATCTATCTCTTTCTCTCTCTCACTTCCTCTCTGAAGTCAATAAAAATATGTTTTAAATGTTTTTTAAATGTGTTTTTTAAATGATGTCTATTTTAATTGTGTATGGTCTTCAAGAGCATAAGTCATTTTCCTTTTTATATAGATACTAGATGCCTGGTGCACAAAAATTTGTGTACTCGGGTGGGGAGGTCCCTCAGTCCGGTCTGCGCCCATTCACAGTCCAGGACCCCTTGGGGGATGTCCACCTGTCAACTTAGGCCCACTCCCCGGGGAATCATGCCTAAGCTTGCAGTCAGACATCCTGGCAGCCAGGGAGCCCGCAGAGGATGTCCGACTAAAGGCTTAGGCCCCCAAGGGATCAGGTCTAAACCGTTAGTTGGACATTCTTAGTGCTGCCACGGAGGTGGGAGAGGCTCCTGCCACCACCACTGTGCTAGCTAGCCATGAGCCAGCTTCTGGCTGAGTGGCACTCCCCATATGGAAGTGCACTGACCACCAGGGGGCAGCTCCTGCATTGAGC